>NW_008631190.1:0-4982 GCF_000691845.1 Merops nubicus | reverse complement strand
TTCTTATCTGCTGTTTTCAAAGCACTCTCTCCAGGAACCCCCAAACCTCCTTCCTAACAGGCTTTAGGTAATTCAGACCCATCATTTGGACAGAAATGATAAATTTTTTTCCTAATTCACAGCCTTATACTGACAGTTGTTCAGTATTTGAGGCTTTGCTGCCCTGCACCTCAGTGTTGTAAGATCCTCCTGCAGATTTAGGTTTCCCATAAACTGGCACTACTGGTATTCAGTATTTTGCACCAACAGCAGCTTCTGTCCCTTCACTTGTCACCTCTTTTTTTCCTGTTTGCAAAGCCATCAAGCAGCCCAGTGAGCCAGGGTTGGAAAAGCTCCTTTGCAGAGCTCTGCTCATGTTTGAAACCCCAGATCTTGTCGGGAGGGTTTGTGAGGAAGAGGTGATGGTCAAAGCTCATGCTCCCAGGAGCTCTCAGCCTCAGAGGGGAACAGAGGAGCCCACCCTGAGCGTGGTGTTTGGTGGGTTCATCAGGGAGGGTTTGCAGACCTGGGTCTCTCCACAAGCAGAGAGAGGAGCACGAGTCCTTTCCAAGCCAGCAGCCCCGTGTGGTGACTGCTCTGGACAATGGAGTGGGAGTTATCAGTTCATCGTGGCCACCACTCAGCTGCCTCTCTGCCAGAGGTTGGGGCAAAGGCTGGAACCCTGTGATAGTGATCTTGTTCTCCCCTCATCATTAGACCTGCAGATCTCCATCAGGTCCTTCTGACCCACCCGTCCTGACAGCTCTGCTGTTGAGAGCTCCTCTCCATCAGTGTTCTCATCAAAGCCAGCGTGCTGAAACCCTTATCAGATGTTGGGTAACCAGCCCTGGGGGAAGGAGGTGGCTGCCACCACGCCTGACTGCCACTGGGCAATTCTGCTCCTGGTGCCATCCCTGCACGGCTTGGATGAATTCCCACATCTCCCCAGCATCCCCCACCCCCCAGGGGAAGCACTCTATAAAACCCAGCAGCTGCAGCCTCTCCACACACCACCTCCTCCCTTCGAGAGCTCTCTGGGACTCCTCTCTCCAGCCTTGCTGAGACCCCACCTCCTCTCCAGCCATGAGGTTCCTCTACCTTGTCTTCGCTGTCTTCTTCCTGATCTCCCTGGCCACTCCAGGTGAGTTGGTAGTAGGGTGAGATGAGCTGATGCTAGCTGGAATTCTTTTAAAGTAGCTTTAGCTCTTGAAATAATCTGTTATTATATTTAGCTCTTGAATTAATCTGTTATTATATGTGGTTCTTACCATCTGAGGTGACTGCTATAACCTGGCCAGGTACTTTCATGACTTCTTTCAGGAGACAATGCAATAAGGACAACCCTAAAGAGATTTCTGTAGAAATAACTGAGGTTAAAACTCAATTTAGGAGTGAACCCAGGCCAGACAATAGCTAAACAAGAGTCTGGATGTGGCCATTTCTCTTTGGGTCATAGTTTATAGGACCAGAGGGGACTGGATTTTGGTGTCAAGGCTCAGCAACGTTGATCCTGTTCCTCAAGGAGGGGTCCAAGACAAGGAAACACACATGCACACAGACAAGCACCTTCAGAAACGTGGCTTTTGGGTTGCCTCTCATGAGAGGAAGGAATGTGCTCTCCTTGGGAGGATCTCTTCCCCAAACTGCTCCTGTGGGGTAACACAGCTGGGGCAGAGGGATGCACAAGGAGCTTCCCAGGCTCGTTGCTCCTCAAGGTCCCTTCCTGCTCTGAGGCTTGGGCAGAAGTGGTGGACGTGTGGGAGGATGGAGCAGGACCTCCCTAGGAGCAGGGCCTCATCCTTCTGACCCTTCCCCCTGGAGGTGGTGGGAGGGCATGGCAGTGGGGCACACAGGCACCTATCCTGACCCAACCCCTCCATCTCTGTCTCTCCCTTGCAGGCCATGGGCAGATACTGAAGCACTGCCACAAGGTGGGTTACTGCTCCACCAAATGTGCCAAGGAGGACGTGATACTTTCCTCCTACGACTGCAAGTACTCCTGCTGCATCCCACCTCTCCCACCTGCCTGGAAGGGGAAATAGGAGCCAAGGAGGAAGCTTCTGAGGAAGAGGAGGCACCACGGTGGCTCTGGGAGCAGCTTCTCACCTGTCTAACCCAATTGTCACCTCCTCCTCTTAAGAAATAAAAAGAAAAAAGGAGCTGTAACTCTGGTGTGTGTGGTGTGGTTACTCGTGTCCCCATGATGCCACAGAATCCATCAGGGCAGGTTCTCCCAGCCCAGCCCAAAGGCCCATCAGCACCAAAAGGTCTGAAAATCCACTGACAACAAACTTCAAAGCTGCCAGTGGTCTCATGGGCTCTCAGGAGTTGGGAAGAAGGTGGCATTGTCCCTCTTGCCTTCCCTATGGCCCTGAACACAACCTTCTGGAGACAAGACAATCTTTCAGTTCTTTATTGCTTTTCCAGCCTACAAGTTACCTGCAAGTGTCTTAAAAAATATGTGTAGTTCAGCAATGTCTCCTTTAAAGATGAGTCCTCCTTCCATGAAAACTTCAGCACGTCCCCAGAGGTGGCCAACAGAGAAGTAAAGTGGCCCTCACAGACCTCAGGCAGTGGATTTGATGTCCTCTTTGTGCCAAAGCCCCAGGGCTGCTGTGTGAGAGCTTCTCTCACGTTTGCAGGTCAATGTTGTACTTAGGGTTTGGTTTCTGCTCTCCCCAGCTTGAGCTGGGTGTGTTGGAGCAGAACATGGCCCAGAGAAGAGCCAGGAAGGGGGTCAAAGGTGTGTGGAAGCTCTGTAGAGAAAAACTATTTAGAGACTCCTCATTGGAACATCAGTCTCCCACTTTTACAGCACTCTGGGAGAGGTTTTGGAGATTTGAGGCTTCTCAGAAAACAAACCCCAGTTCTTCCTACCACACAGCTTGAGGTGTGGGGGTACAGCATGGGGACGTGGACACAAGCAGGGAGTAAGGGTCTGTGGTGGGTTCACCTTGGCTGGAGGGGAGGTGCCAAGAGGTGCTCCCTCTCCTCAGCTGGGGGGAGATCTACACAGCAATTACCATCACAGGCAAAACAAGCTTCACTGGGGGAGATTCACTGAAGTTATTGCAAATCAAAGCCAAGGAAGGGTGATGAGAAAAGAAAATAAATCTTAAAATACCTCCCTGCCTTCCTCCCTCCCACCTCTCTCCTCCCAGGCTCGACTTCCCTCCCAGTTTGTCCAACCCACCAGCAGTGCAGGGGGATGGGGAGTAGAGGTTGTGCTCAGTTCATCACGTGTTGTCTCTGCTGTTCCTTCCTCCTCAGGGGGAGGACTCCTCACACTCCTCCCCTACTCCACTGTGGGGTCCCTCCCACGGGAGACTCCTCCATGAAATTCTCCAAGATATGTGCTCCACGTGGGCTAAAGTTCTTCACAAACAGCTCCAGCGTGGGTCCCTTACCTAGCAAGGCCAGCTGGAGGGATGCACTGGGAAAATTTGGGGCAGTTTAATGTTTCTTCTGCTTTATCAGGGAAGAAGAAGCATTAATGGGCTGCCCAGGGAGGTGGTGGAGTCATCATCCCTGGAGGGGTTCAAAAACCAAGTAGATGTAGCACTTGAGGCTGTGGTCTAGTGGTTAGGGAAGTGTTGGGATGAAGGTTGGACTTGATGATCCTAAAGATCCTTTCCAACCAGAGGGATTCTATGATTCTGTGATTCTCTCCTCCTCTTCTCTTCTCTTCTCTTCTCTTCTCTTCTCTTCTCTTCTCTTCTCTTCTCTTCTCTTCTCTTCTCTTCTCTTCTCTTCTCTTCTCTTCTCTTCTCTTCTCTTCTCTTCTCTTCTCTTCTCTTCTCTTCTCTTCTCTTCTCTTCTCTTCTCTTCTCTTCTCTTCTCTTCTCTTCTCTTCTCTTCTCTTCTCTTCTCTTCTCTTCTCTTCTCTTCTCTTCTCTTCTCTTCTCTTCTCTTCTCTTCTCTTCTCTTCTCTTCTCTTCTCTTCTCTTCTCTTCTCTTCTCTTCTCTTCTCTTCTCTTCTCTTCTCTTCTCTTCTCGCTTCTCTTCTCTTCTCTGCTCTTCTCTTCTCTTCTCTCCTCTCTTCTCTTCTCTTCTCTTCTCTTCTCTTCTCTTCTCTTCTCTTCTCTTCTCTTCTCTTCTCCCTTCTTACCTTGAGGTGTAAGGGACACACTCAGTGCAGAAAGAACACCTACAAGTGTACCCGAGGGACTGGGATCTGCTCAGTGTCTCTAGAGCTGTGCTGCCCAAGTTGGACGTGAAGGACAGAGTGGCAAGGTCAGAGTATCCCCCTTGGTCCCAGTCCTTTCATGCCTTTCCACCCAAAAAACTGGCTGAAATTGAGATCAGGGAGGGCTGAAGGGGGTGGTCACCTAGAAGCACCTGCAGCCATGCTAGTGGTTGATTGAGTTGCCCAACTGAAGATGCCCAGTGCCACCTGAGGCACCAGTGGTGGCCTGGGACAGCTCTATGTGGCTGCCAGGTGTGGGAGCTATGGGAGGCCATTATCCTCTAGGGACACGGGTGGAGATGAGGTGGGACATGCCAAATGTGCACCTAAGATGTCTTGAGTCACTGAGAACAGTCAGGGCAGTCAGAGCTTGGCTCAACTCACCCTAGAGAAAACCTCCAGGCCAGGAAGCCACGTGACTCTCCCAGCTCCATGGATTCTATTGAGTAGGTCTCCAGTGTCCACCAAAGGAATGTAGACACCCAGAACAAAAGGAGACACCCAAAGAGAGGTGTGGTCACCTCTGAGCTCATCCCACTCCGTGGAGGGAGGACTCCTCCAGGGTTGGCTTTTTGGGGCAGGTAGCTCCAGCATGCCCTCAGGCAGTCCTGGAGGGAATGGTGCCAACATTGTTCATGCCCAAGCATTCACCCCTTGCCAGGGCACACAGCCTGCAGGGGCTCTGCTTGGGTTCAGCCCCTCCTCGGGCTGGAAGTGCTCTGGTGTTTCTTTGCTTCTCCACAAGGGAGAAGGAAAAGAGGGAAGAAACACACCAACCACAATCTGATAGCACTGTAAATCATAGAATCATAGAATC
>NW_008631189.1:0-650 GCF_000691845.1 Merops nubicus | reverse complement strand
CCGGGGGTGGTGGGTCCGGCCGAGGCCGACATCGACTTCGACATCATCCGCAACGACAACGACACCTTCACCGTGCGCTACACCCCCCGCGGCCCCGGCGCCTACACCATCATGGTGCTCTTTGCAGACCAGGTCTGAGCCCTCGAGGGCATCCAGAGTGGGGTTGGAGGGAGATTTGGGGTGTAGACAAGCTGATTTTGGGGTCCCCCCCCTCGCTGTTCCAGGCTACCCCCACCAGCCCCATCCGCATCAAGGTGGACCCCGCGCACGACGCCAGCAAGGTGAAGGCGGAAGGACCGGGGCTGATCCCCCCCCCAGCCCCATCCGCATCAAGGTGGACCCCGCGCACGACGCCAGCAAGGTGAAGGCGGAGGGACCGGGGCTGAGTCGCTCGGGTGAGTGGTTTTGGGGGGGTTCAAAAGGGGTTCAAAAGGGGTTCAAAAGGGGGTTTGGGGGTACCCCCGGCTTGACCCGACACCCCCAAACAGGTGTGGAGTTGGGGAAACCCACCCACTTCACGGTGAACGCCAAGGCGGGGGGCAGGGCCCCCCTGGACGTGCAGGTGACAGGACCTGGGAAAGGGGAAGCTGTGAAGGACCTGGAGGTGACAGACAACCACGATGGCACCCACACTGTCACCTACACCCCCC
>NW_008631188.1:0-1364 GCF_000691845.1 Merops nubicus | reverse complement strand
TGCCAGGAGTACGGCGCCAGCCTCTGCGGTGCCCAGCGCTGCGACAACGTGCCCGGCTCCTACCGCTGCGTCACCGAGTGCCAGCCCGGCTACCGGCCCGGAGACCACGGGGACTGCCTGGGTGAGGGGCACCCCCTGGGCACCGGGGTGGGCACGGGGATGTTGGGGTGTGGGAAACGGGATGGGCGTGGGAATGGGATGGGTACAGGGAGTGGGATGGGCACGGGATGGGCATGGAAACCAGGATGGGCATGGGATACAGGGACTGGGATGGGCACAGGGCCTGAGATGGGCATGGAAACCAGGATGGGCATGGGATACAGGGACTGGGATGGGCACAGGGCCTGAGATGGGCATGGAAACCAGGATGGGCATGGGATACAGGGACTGGGATGGGCACAGGGCCTGAGATGGGCATGGAAACCAGGATGGGCATGGGATACAGGGACTGGGATGGGCACAGGGCCTGAGATGGGCATGGAAACCAGGATGGGCATGGGATACAGGGACTGGGATGGGCACAGGGCCTGAGATGGGCATGGAAACCAGGATGGGCATGGGATACAGGGACTGGGATGGGCACAGGGCCTGAGATGGGCATGGAAACCAGGATGGACATGGGACTGGGATGTGGACAGGGACACTGGGACTGGGATGGGCACAGGTATGGGAATGGGCTTGGGGACACTGGGAGTGAGATGGGCACAGGGCCTGGGATGGGCACAAGGACTGCAGTGGGCATGGGGACATGGGAACTGGGATGGGCACAGGGACTGGGATAGATCTGGAGACCAGGATGGGCGCGAGACTGGCATGGGCACAGGGAGTGGGATGGGCACAGGGACTGGGATAGATCTGGAGACCAGGATGGGCGCGAGACTGGCATGGGCACAGGGAGTGGGATGGGCACAGGGACTGGGATAGATCTGGAGACCAGGATGGGCGCGAGACTGGCATGGGCACAGGGAGTGGGATGGGCACAGGGACTGGGATAGATCTGGAGACCAGGATGGGCGCGAGACTGGCATGGGCACAGGGAGTGGGATGGGCACAGGGCCTGGGATGGGCATGAGGATGTGAAGAAGTGGTGGCTGGGTTGGGCACAAGAGTCTGGAATGGGAATGGGGACATGGGACAAGGCCACGGGCACCGGGATGGGCACAGGAACTGGGATGGTCACGGGGACACGGAGACAGGGATGAGCCCCCGGGCTGGGGTGGGCACGGGCACCCAGGGACATGGGGACTTGGGTGGGCACAAGGACCAGGACGGGCCTGGGGACGGGGATGGGCACCGGGATGGGCACGGGCACCGGGCTGGGCACAGGGAACGGGACGTGCACGGGGCCGGGGGGCCCTCGGTGG
>NW_008631187.1:396-643 GCF_000691845.1 Merops nubicus | reverse complement strand
GGAGGCTGGGGCCGGGCAGGCTCTGCCCTGGCAACGATTTCAAAGGGAGGTTAATCAGCGTCTGGAGCAAAGGGATGGGGAGGACAGAGAGTGGAGGCTCCTGAGGACGTTTTTCCTGCCCGTGTTCTGCTTGCCATGCTGAGGAAAACAAGCTCTCGGGAGGAATTTGGACAGCCATGGTACCTGCTGTGGGGATGCCAACCTGCTCGGGAAAATGGGTCAGGTGCCAGTCCCTGAATGGTGAGCA
>NW_008631187.1:0-229 GCF_000691845.1 Merops nubicus | reverse complement strand
GGGGGTGTTAGCAGAAGAGACCAGCAGGAAAACAAACGCCAGCTCCCCGAGGAGAAAGGGTTTGTAGCAGGGATGCAGTGGTGCTGCTGCTGCAGCTGGCACTGAGGTTACGTGGGCACAGCCTTGGGAGGGAATCGGGGCTGGGGGGCTGGATGGAGCTGTCAGAGCTCCCCTGTAATCCTGGGTCAGCTTCTGTGTGTGAGACCCTTCTGTCAGTCCCCTGGGAACC
>NW_008631186.1:272-6071 GCF_000691845.1 Merops nubicus | reverse complement strand
AGAGAGATACACCCCCGGGGGGGAGCTGAGTGCTGCAGGAACGGGGGCGCACAGGCACCCGCTGGCCTTCTATGGCCTCCCTGACATTCCAGTGGTGGCCAGGCACTCATCCCCTGTTCACCCTGCTATCCCCACTCGGTGTCCTCCCCAAGGCACCCGCGGAGCCCCAAACCCAAACAACCCACCTGGACCTGGGGCGCACCAGCGAGCTGGACATGCAGAGAGTGCTAAAATGGTTGCAGTGGCACAGGGCTGGACTGCAGGTGCCCAGTGGGCAGCCATGTGCTGGTGCCAGCTCCGTCAGGAGATGCGAGCAGTGTGGAGAAGAGGATCCTCCACCACGGCCAGGCCCCAGCGCATACCCACACAGCGGTGCCTTGCATCCCACAGAGGAGTGGGTGCTTCGGCTCTTGGGGGGAATTCACAGCTTGGGGAAGATGGCCCATGTTTCTGGGGCAGTAGCAGAGGCTTTCTACACCTCCAGTCCTCGCATGCCAGGCCACCTCCATGCTGGGTTGGCATGACAAGATTTATCAGATGCTTAGATAACACCTAAAGAAAAACATAATCGATTTAGCAGCTTATCTCCCATGCTGGCATTTTTTAATCAGGGCAGTACTTGGGGCACACCTAACCCTGCTGGATCAGATCGCCTACCTGCCACTGGCATGGGCCAGCAGGTATTAACCCACTGCTCGTGCACCCTGCTTGCTCCTCACTCCATAGGCAGCCAGTTCACTAGCCTTTGGGTGAGGAGCAGTGAGCCGAGCCTACCTGCTGGGGCTGTTGATAACACAGAGGAGACCCTCAGCCTCCTGTGCCTCCCCAGCCCATCTCCAGGCTCTGCTGAAGTCCAACATGATGTCTTTGGTCTGGTTATCATTTGAAGGGAGATTGTAAACGTGCTGGAGCACTGACATTTTGACCACGCAGAGTTATTAAGTTTTATTCCTGTTCCCAGCTAGCCCTGAAATTAGAGGCACAGCAGGGAGAAGGTGGGGTGAGTGCACCAGAGCACTGGAGGAGCCCAGATCAGGTGTGACTCATCGATAGAGAACAATTAACACTTGCAGCTCTTTCCAAACAAGGATGAGTCCAGCTCTGACTCCTGGCAATGAGGTTTCCTTCCTGTTGCAGCAAGGGGAGGTGGAGGCAGAGGCAGGGCTGGCCCGAGCCACCCTTGGCAGCATGGGCACTTGCTGGCTGCAGCCTGGCTGCAACCCCTCTACTGCCCAGTGAGACCAAAGCAGGCTGGGGAGTTACAGTGGTTTTGTGGAGTGCAGGCAGGCACTGGCTGCAGCGACCATCACCTGACACTAGAGTGACTTGAGCTGTTGAGATGACTTGAATTCTCTGGGGGAGATTCCAGCTACAACCTAGAAACCTCACTGAGCTACACTGTCAGCTGGTAAAAATCCATGTCAATCTGGAAAGGGAATCCACTGCTATAAGCTCGAGGGAAGGTGTGGCTTGAGGATGGCTTGCTGGTCCTCCAAACCCAGAGCAACCCTCTTCCTCTAGCCAAGAGCAACAAACTGCACCATGTCATGCTCCCTAGGGCAGTGGGTGAGCTGGCACCAGATGGTAATGGCTCTTTAGAGGATCCCCCTGCTCCTTTGCCCCTCTGGTATGGCTGGGGACAGGAAACAAGGAGTGACAAAACCACTGAGGCTTCCACTGTGGTCCTAACCTTGGTTTTGGGTGGCTGCTCCCCAGGCATTGCTGGCTGAAGAGCCCCCTGCCCTATCAGGCCCCAATGCACTGCAGACACAGGAAGGGTCAACAGCAAGAGTGTGGCAGGTTTAGGGTGCTGCAGCACATCGTTTTACCAGCATCGGCATGTTCCCAAGCATGCCAGAGGCACCCTGGACCCAAATACAGCTCAGGCTGATCCAGGTACCTTTGTGAAAGCGCTCAAGGCAGTTTTGGGTGCAAGGCAAAAGCAGCCTGAACTAAGGAGCTTAAGAAAAGCTAAGAGTAGAGATGTCTTCTGGTGGCTCCTTCTCACTCCAAACAGGAGTGACATCTGTTTTGTTTCATGTGCTTATCTATTATTTTAATTGCACATTAACAAGGGGTCTAATAATGCTGAGGGAACAGATACACAAGTTCAAACACGTTTTCCTACTTTCCGCTGACCTATTAATCATGTCAGAGCCCTTGTGCAGCTTTCTAGCTGTAGCTACATGTGGTTGGAGACATTATCCCTTGTTGCATTTTGGGCAGAAGCAAACCTGTTGTGGATAAAGCCTGGCCCTTCAAGAAGTACATTTTGGGTTTGGCTGCTCTGTAGGAGTGGAGTGGTTAATGGCTGCAGACCCAGCATCTCCACTTGGGCACGTGACTGATGCAGGGATGCTGCTGCCCTCAGGGATCTGATAGACATCCCTGGTAGGAGGGATGAGCATGGACCATCCACTGGGCCATGGGGCTCTCTGAGATGCTAAGTCAAATGGCCAGTTGGAAGCAAGCCTGTCTCACTGAGGAAAGTTCATCAGAAAGCAGAAAGCCTGGATACAGCTGGCTGAGGGTGGGAACTTTAGCCTGGATTTTGGCTAAACTCTAGTGCTTCTTTCTCCTCCAAAAAGTCTGTAGCAAACTCAGACCACTCCTCTTTGGGGTGGGAGAGACCTCATTGCAGACCCAAGTGAGTGTAATGCAAATGCTGCCTGGCTAAGAAGACAAAGAGCACCCATGAGTCTAGGAAAGGTCACCCAGTGTCATCCCCTCATCTCTCCAAATGGGATGAGTCACCGTGAGCACACCACTGTCATGTGCCTTTGTCACTTGCCTCAGTACTGTTTGTAGCACCAAGAACCTCTCAGGGAAGCGTGCATGGGATGTCCAAGTGTTTTAGGGCTCATGCCAGCCCTTGCAGAGCCTCACAGTTCTTCTTCCTTCTCCTGGCCCCTGTTCTGGCCCTCACGCCGGTGCCTGGTCAGTCACAGAGCCCATACCTTTCACTTTCAACGCAGGCATGAGACCCACAGACCAGCCCTGCCCAGGGAACCAGACACCCAGAGATCAACCAAAAACACCACCCACGAATGTTTTTTAAAAATCACTGCATTTTATTTTTCAGCCTTCCTCTCTTGTCATTTGCAGTGCTGCTAATCAGAGCCCGAGTTAATGCCTCTGCAGCTTTGTGACTCCTGCTTCTCCTTCCCTCTGTCCAAGGGGGCCCAGAGTTGACTGTCCTCCAAAGCTACAGGTCCTTGGTCCTACCATGGGGTCAGTGAGGTTCAGGACAAGGATGACAGCTGGCTCTCGTTCTCAGAGAAATGGGCAGATTGCAAAAATTAGAGCTTAGAAAAAAATTACCTGTTTTTCTCCTGGATTATGGCAATCGCAAAGTGAATAAAACCTCAACCTGAGAGCAAGGAAGGCATGGTCCAAGCATGGCTCCCTGGACTTTGGTTCCTGAGGTGCTCCCTGTGCAGAGGGGACAGGTCCCTTCCTGGCTGCCAAGGCACGATCCAGCTTTTGGTCTCGTCTCAGTTAAGAGGCGACTGCAGTGGTTTAAGGCAGCAGCGTGGTTTGGTTCCTGGCACAACAGCAGGGCAGCTGCTTTGGAGGTAGGACTGTGCTCCCGGCCCCGAGGGGGAGCTTGATGCCTCGTGGGGCTGAGCCCAGCGACCGCGCGAGGCTCGGACAGGCAGGGCAGATCCTCCTGCACGGGGCAGGAGGGAGGCACGGGAAGAGCAGCCTTTGCCCAGAGCAAAGGGGCGTGGGGACACGCAGCCAGCAGCGGATGGGGGAGGCTCGGGACAAGCCGAGGTGCTGCAAGCTGGGCATGCAGAGCCCAATCCAACCTCTCCAGGGGAAGGAGGCAGCAGAGACGGTCTGGGCTGGGGGCAGATCTGGCTGGACTGTCTCTGAGCCCTTCTCAGGGGATGCGGGGGTGGCGGTGGCAGGGGGTTGGAGAGGAGGTGTGATGGCTCCTGAGGTAGTCTCTGTTCACAGTCCCTTGTTAAAGTAGACGTATGGCACTTTGTCCCCGTGCTTGGTCATGATGCTGTCACGCAGCTCCGGCTCAAGGTCAGCCAGTGCAAGGGAGCTGTGGGGAGAGGGGGATAGACACTGAGAACTGTGATCCTCCACCCTGACCACCGATCAGGCCACTCTCCCTCCCCATTGCCATTTGAGTTCCTCTGCAGTCCCTGGGATCTTGCAGGCTCACGTCAAGACCCGCTAACCATCTCTGGCATCCACCGCTCTCAAGTGCTGGAGGGCAGAGAGCTGCCCATGGGGCTGTGGGTCACATCGTTCCCAGCACAGAGCTTGCAGAGCAGGGGAGGCACATGCTCTCCTGCTGCCTGGGACAGCAGCATATACAGACAGGCACATTGCCTCGGGTTGAAGGGTGGGTGCCCATGAAGCTACTGGGATGGGCAGAGAAGAGCTAGAGGAGGAGAAAGGCTCCCAAGGTCCCGTGCAGGAAGGGGAAGCAGTGGGGCAGGTACCATCTCTGCGGGAACAGGGCACAGGCTGTCGGCACCATGAACAGGAGGCTGTGGGACAGAGAAGATCTGAGCGTTAGTGCTGTGGATCGCAGCCTATTTGACCCCTTGCCACAGGGGTCCCAGACCACGAGGTGCTGCTCTTGCCCCACAGCTCCCAAAAACTGAGGAAAGACCAGACTGACAGGCAAGCACCTTTGCAATTCCCTGCTGGGAAACAGGTTTCTTTTCAAGCATCCCTTGGAGC
The DNA here is from genome assembly GCF_000691845.1 of Merops nubicus. Lineage (NCBI taxonomy): Eukaryota > Metazoa > Chordata > Aves > Coraciiformes > Meropidae > Merops > Merops nubicus. Next base: position 1,364 of record NW_008631186.1, on the reverse strand, counting down.
CATGCTCCAGGCACCCACAGGCGTTCACGCAGCAAGATACTTACAAGCCCCCACAGAGCAGCACCTGCAGAGGCCCATGGAGAACCCGGATTCGCTGCAAGGGAAGAGCTGGGAGTGAGCACTCAGCTTCACCGCAAGCTCCCTCACAGGGTGGGGAGACTTCTCCCCTCAATGGGGCTGAATGTTCAGCACCTCTGGGGTGCCACCCACCCCTGCCACCCTCCCACAGCCTCTCCATGTCGCCTGAGACACCTTTGGCATACCAGTGACTCAAAGAGGGGGCAAAGCAAGCTGGGCTCTGCAACTCCCTATTTCATCCCCAGCATCCTGGAGGCTGAGGAGTAGGACTGGGGCACCACAGGACCCACTGGAACACCGTAGCAGAAGAAATGTGGGCTCACCTGCATGAAGGGGAATTTCTCCAGTCGTTCCATGATGATGGGCAAAATAACTAGGTGCAGAGAGAAAAGGTCAGGGCCCCCCTGCACGGCTGCCCCAGCAGGTCCGTCCTCCCAGAGGCCATGGCCACAGCTAGTTGTGCTGGGGGCCACTGGGTGTTTGCTCATGGCAGGGACCTGGCATGGAACCTCCATCAATCCATCACCTGGGCAGCATGGTCCACACTCTTCGTGCTCCCGTTGCTCCTGCCAGGCTTGTGCCACAGCAAGGGCCTTGCAAGGTTAAGGGAGTGCTGGGCTGCGGGGTGAGGGCCAGAGAGTGCAAGAGGAATCCTTGTGGGGTTCAACTGCTGTGGGAGCACCCCACGTCCCCCATGGGCTGTGGGTTGGGATGGGGAGTTTCTGGGGGCTCAGGGGACTCTGATGGAAAATGGCAAGATGGGGACATCAGCTCCATCAGTGAGATGAGACCAAACACCACCTGGGATGCAGGGCCACCCTCACTCTTCTTCCTGGGGGAAACTGAAGCAGGGGAGGGCAATGCAGTGGGTCCCAAGGGAGCCCCCAGTTTGGCCCCCCACCCTCCTGCCCTGCACTCACTCATGCCTGGTGCTGCCATGGCGATCCTGGAGACCACGACCTGTGCAATGCCCTTCACTGCTGCCCTCTGAAAGCAAGCAAAAGCAGCAGGTGA
>NW_008631186.1:0-241 GCF_000691845.1 Merops nubicus | reverse complement strand
AAGAAGCAGGTGGCCCCCCTGCCACACCATACCCAGCCCAGACCCCCATTCCCAGGCTCACCCTGGAGCAGCCAAGCTCATTGTTGTCCACATCTGTTACCGTGACCCCGTTGATGATCTCTCTGGAGGAGACAGGCAGCTGTGAGTAGGGGTCGGGATGGTGGGGGAAGAGTGAGTACACAGCGATGGGGTGAGGAGATGCCAAGGGGGGTCCCCTGTGCTGTGCTGGCTCAGCAGCCCC
>NW_008631185.1:14267-22290 GCF_000691845.1 Merops nubicus | reverse complement strand
TCTCTGCACGGAGGCCTTGGGTGCCCTAGAAAAGACGGCAGCCGTGAGAATCAGTACTCACACCTCCAAAGCTGCCAGCCCGCCGCCCGCACCCCTTGCCTGGCTAGCCAGGGCTCCCCCAGGGCCTCGGCCACGCATCAGGTGCCACATCTGCCCTCTCTGCTCCCATCCTGCCGCAGGGAGGTGCTTACTTGGAGGCAACACCTTCACTTTTGGAGCTATGATTGCAGCAGAGAGGATGTACAGCTGCCCAGGGCTTGCACCGGGAGCACTAGCCCAAGCCAGCACCATGAAGGCTCCAGTCCTGCCCAGCAGCAGAGCACCTCTTGGTGGATGAAGGCATCCAGCAGGGGCTCGGGTCCCACCTGCGTCCCTGGTCATGCAGCCCCCCCTCCAGTGCCCACTCCTGCACCAGCCTCACCACCTCAGTGCTTACCTCAAAGGAAGCATCGCTAGACTTGTGCAGGTAATTTAATGATGCAGCTCGCTTCATACTACAAGAAAGCAGAAGTGAAGAAGTGTCATCTTGTCACGCCAAATCACAGCCCCCAGGGCCCCCACCCAGCCCTGGACGCAAGCTGGCCCCCACAATCCTGGTCCCTACCTGGTGTTCCTGGGCTCCAGCGGACCATTGCCCTGCAGTTTCTTCACCAACATCTCACTACTCCTCCGTATCACGTCCCGGATTTTCCCCAGGGAGCTGCTGCGCTGGAGGGTGCCACTGCCATCCTGGACACAGAGACACAAGCCAGGGCGATGGCTGAGCAGCACCAATCGGGCTCTGACATGCTGCAGATGAGTGGCCAGGAAATGGGCTTGGCTCTGAAAACCCTCTTGCTTGCTTGCACTGACTCAGCCCTGGCCCAGAGCGAGCTTACTGCTGGCTACATGGATTTCCCTCATGCTGGTTCTCCACAGGACGTGACAATCATGCAGTCAAGGACCTTTACCAGCATAGCTTGGCTCATCCAGACTGACTCTCTCTCCTGCCTGGTGCAAGCCATACATCCAGTCAGGCTGCTGACCCACACCAGGACACCAGCATCCCCACAGCCCTACTCGAGCATGGAATAGCTCCTCACCTGTGCCAGCTCAGGCAGCAGCTACCACAGAGGTCCCAGTAATCACGGAACACCAAACCTTGAGGGGAACCCCAAGCTTGGGGATACTTCTGTCAGACCAGGACATGCGGCTAGGATATTAATTTCAAGGACTCCCCTCCCTATGCTGCCGGACGGAGACTATCCCCCTCCCCTCACCCTTCCTCACCATGCCATTGCTATTCCTCCTCTTCTCCATCCAGCACTTGGCCTGATGCATACCCTGGTCCCACGTGCTGGGCCTGCAGGCTCACTCATATCAGACCAGACCAGTCCACACACACGTGGTCTTGTCCTACCTCTACCGGCCGTACGACCATCAGCTTTGAGCTGCTGAGCAATGTGGGCAGCTCCATCTGGGATGCACTCATTTGGCTGAGCCAGCACTGCATGGCCAAGAGGGCACCTCTCTTCTTGTCCCCCCCAGCTTTAGCTGCACCCAGCTCTGCTAGCTGCCCCAGGGTAGCACTTGGAGGGGTTTCTTTATGGCTCTTTCCAAAGACCAAGACCAGCCCTAAATCTTGTTCCCCAGCCCCTTTTCTCCCACGTGTCCTGAGAAGCCCCCAGTACTCAGGAAGGCACTCTCAGCCCTTGACAGGCTCTAGCCCATCTCCTGCATTTAGACCCACATGCATGCATGGCACCACCCCCTGCCACTATGCCACCATGGCACCAAGCCCTTCCCCTCGTTACACAGCCATGCTGGTCACACCAGGTTATGGCATCACTGCTGATGAGAAGTTACTTTTGCTCTGATGGTCCAATAGCAGCAGTAGCCTTTCTTGGTCCTTATCCCAGTGGCCCCTGGCACATCAGTGCAGAAAAAAACAGAGATAAGGTGACCCACAAAAGCCCTTTGCTGCTTATGAGCATGTGTGGGAACCTCTCTGTACCACTCCAAATGACCAAAAAGCCCCGTGGGCCAGGCTGGCAGCAGCAATAGCACCAGGACTGTTCATGCAGCTCTGCAGCCAGGCAGGGTCTATCCCACAGGCCAGCCATCCCCTCATGCTGTCTCCTGGGTTGTGGCCCTGGGAAAGGCTTTTCCAATACTGCTCTGCTCCAGTTACCCAAAGCTGATCTAGCCCTCGACCCTCCCTCAACAGGTGGACAGTGCTCTGCCTACCAGCAAACCTTTCTCCTGATACAGGAGATGATCTCCTTTCCTTTTTGATTAAATGCACTGAACCTCTTCCCTTTCTCATCAGGATGAGGGGTTTCCAAACTGGGCGTCATGTGCTGTTGCTGGAAGGGGCCTACTCACCAGGAATGCAAAGAGCCCCAAAACCATTAGCAAGGTAAACAATTCAACTCCTCCACCAGGCATCTGGGGTGGCTTTTGGAGGACCTGGCCATGAGTACGTGGCACTACAAAAGACAGGGTGGAGTGTCTTTTGCCTCCTCTCCAGACTCGAACTGGGCCACCACCCTGCCTGCAGGGCAATGCCATGCCAGGCACTGTTCTTTTTGCCAGAGCACACAAGCCAGGGGTGGAGAAGGGAACACATGGTACAAAGGCAGCAGGATCCAACCAGGAAGTATGCTCTGGAGCCAGGGCTGGAGGATGGAGCCACATTTCCACAGCTGCAGTGATGCAAACTGACTGCAGACCAAATGCTGCTGCAAACTGTTAAAAATAGCCTCCCCTCTCTTCCCACCCCCATTTCTGCAGGTTTATTTAACCCAGAACATTTATGGGAGTTGCTTTACTGTAGAGCCCCCACTCCATCGCACCCACCAGGATGAGAGCAAAGATAAAGCAGCAGCTCCACCACCACCAAGCTCTTCCCTGCATGCTTCCACACTGCTGCCTGAAGGCAGAGGACTTGGACAGGATTTGGCAGCTCTGGGGGACACAACAGGATATTTCTCTGGCTAATGAAAGCACCCATTGGGGAAGGCCCAAGGCTCAGACACCCTCAAGGGCACCTCTGCTGCACGTCTACAGAGCTGAGGTTATGAGCAACCCCAGTTTGGAGATTAGGAAGAGACAGGGTGGGGTTGGGTCCCTCATCTCTAAAACTCAGTCTAGGCAAAGTGCCCAGGAGGCAGCACATCCCCCTGGGTGTGCACATAGACAGGAAATACCCCCACACCTGCTCCAGCAGCATCTGCACCCACCACCCCAGGGCTGACCAACACTGGCCTACAGAATGTGGAAAGAAGCACAGGGCAGCAGTTCGGGTCTCTCTACCTTTAATCAGAGGTAAGGTTGTTACAGCACCAGGTCCAGGACGTGGCAGAGCACAGGGGCAGGTGGCACCAAGGCCTGACTGCACCCTGCACTGGGGACTCACCCCTCTCCAGGAGTGTGGAGCAGTGCTGGGAGAGAGGGGCAGGGAAGGCACAGCCCTAGAGCACTCAGCCCTGGGCTCCACACCACACAGTCCCAGGGACAGACCTTCCAGCAAGCAGTAGCTCCCAGGGCTGCAGCATGCATGCACCCTGAGGCCTACCGAGCAGCTCAGGAAAGCCAGACCCAGACAGACAAGCACATTTAGTATAGCAACCTGCCAGGCAACGAGCATGAGAGAAACTAGTTAGCTAAATAAATAAGGTGTGGCCTCTCTGCTGGCCTCCATCCTTCAGCCTGCCCAGCTTTCTTCCCAGGGTGAGAAGCAAGGGGGGTTCACTTCCCATAGGAGGTGGGAGCAAGGTTCATATCTACAGGTGTGAGGCTCAAGGCAGTGGTGGTCTGGCCCTGGGAAATGTCCCCTTTCCTAACAGTGACCAACAGCACCAGGCCCTGTGCAGGCCTGGAGTCCCATCAGAGGCACTGAGCCACCCTCACACGTGCCAAGGGTCAGCATCATCTTCCTAACAGTAACAGGGCTACAGATTTCCGACCCACTTCACTAGGGACAGCCAGACAGCACACCACATGGTCTCAGGGACCATGCCTGGCAAGCCAAGTCCTGTGTCCGTGAACTGCACTCTGTGAGCAACCTGGTCCTTCCTCCTCCTGTGGAAACCTCCCTTCAGCCATCCTATCTGCCACCACATGCTTACAACACCCTAAGCCCCAGCTCTTCCTCTCCTCACACTCTTCTTTGCACATCCTTTTTCTCTCAACCACTCTGCTGCAAACCAGCCCATTTCCCACTTCAGACACCTCTAATGACCTAGGTTCTGGCCCTTTATGGAAAGTTCTGCTTTTCTCCTGCCCTCCCCTCTGCCTCCAAGAACAACAAACAGCTTCACTCCCACCTCTCCCTCTCCCAACAGCCACATCTAGGCACCCTGGAGCCATGGGGAACTCATTCACGCCTTAATGCTATCAGGTGAGGAACTCAGCTACGGCAGGTCAGGAGGTTGCCATCAAGCATGCTTGTCCTGGCAGGTCCCCAATTCCATGCATAACCCTTGCCTGTCACCTCTTCACCTATCTTGTACATACGGTAGCTGTGGGCCAGCCTACATCCCTGTGCTCCTGCAGAGATCCACATGCTGCCCCTAGGTTGCAGAGCTCAGTGAGGAGGAGGATAGCAAGACAGGGACTGCCTCATGCTGCAGGGAGAGCCCAGCTCACTGGTGGCTAGTGCAGGTTTGCTACAAGGCACTAACATCAGCTAAGCCTACAAGGAAGAGAGCAACGGGGCACATGACAGCCCTGCCAAGGCCAAGGTTCTGTCCCAAAAGAGCCCCTCCATCTTCACGCCTCTGTCCTGGCCTCTGCGGAGATGGAGGGAACAAGCTAGGAGGGTTGAGGATGTCTAATGATGGTGGAGTTGGCACGTCTGGAGCAAAGACAATCCCCCGCAGACCTGGTCCCCAGGGACGTGCAAGGGCAGGCTGGGGGTGGGGACGGACAAGGGGGTGGTGGCCCGTCGCCCTGGCCTGGGGGAGTCCTCGCAGATTCCTCCTGCTCTTGCTGGCCACGGGACTGGAGCTGGACCACGTGGCCAAGCGCTCCTCTGCAGGCGTCGCGGTGCCCTCGCACGCTGGGAGGGTTGGGGGACTGGCGTGGAGTTCTTGACGAGGAAGGAGGGATGGTGTGGAGGAAAAGTCAGAAGATATAACACAAACATCCAGGTGATTGCGGTGGAGGGGAAAGAGGGATTCTCGGGAGGCATTTAAGCCTAGTGCACAGAGAGGAGAAAGACACAATTTACAAGGCCGTGAGGCCATAAGTCACCCAGGGAGCAGGTGGGGCAGGGCCCGGGCTGCATGCAGGGACAACGGGCCGTGTCTGGCTGGGGAAGGAGTCTCCTGAGCCTGAAACGGGGCACTCGTGTCTTTGCCAGCACACTTGAGTGGGCTGGAAACAACGGCTAGCTCAGGGAGAAACAGCCTGGGCCTCCTGTTCTGAGGAACCCCTGCTCCTCAGCTCCGAGGGTGGGGCGCCTGCCAAGGCCTCAGCACCACTGAGCTGGTGCCATCTCTGCTCTCACAGCCCAATGACCTGGGCAGCAGGTAGCTGGTGCGGGCCCCGGGTGCTGCCAGAGCTGTCCTTGGGAGCAGGGCACAGGGGCTGCCGGCACCCTGCCTGCAGCAGCTGACACCCAGGGGCGTGCAGCAGAGCCAGCCCCGAGGCAGTGTGGGCGAGGTCTCCAGGCCAGCACAGGGAACAACTGGCCATGACAGGCAGGGGCAGCAGGAGCTGCCTCAGTCTCCTTTAGTGGGGAGCTGCAGCCCAGTGCAGGGCTGCTGGTTGGCAGAGAGGAGGCTGGAAATGGCACCGAGCACCACGTGGTAGCAGCAGCGTCCCTCAGGGTGCTGGGCTAGCCCTCAAACCCTCTGCCTACAACTGGCAAGGTCAGAGGAGCCCTGCCAAGCTCCCTGGGAAGGGTCACATGAGCAGTGACTGTCCCCCTTAGCTGGGTCAGACTGGGTAAGACGGTGGCAATGCCTGCTTGCCTTGGGACAAGCAGCTTAGAGACTGCCAGGAAGGTCTCTCAGGCCACTCTCAGTGCAAAGCAATCACCCAACACTGACGACAGCCAGGAGGAACTAGAGAGACAACAGCCAGGACAGGGACCAGGTGGATCCTAATCCAAACCTGAAACCCTCTCTCTGTTTGTTCAGCCTCTCTACTAAAGGGGAGCACAAGGGCCCAGGGTTGGTGCCTTACCAGGGCTAGGACCTGCTTCGCTCCTGATGCCAGGAGCTGGAACTGAGGACAGACCTGAATCTGGCAGAGCTGTCAGGTCCCCTCCAGCCAGCTCCTGGGTACAATCCACAATCAAGAGAGCCATCAGGCTTCAGGCTTGGGTGTTGAGGGGCTGTCATGGCAACAGGGAAGACGAAGGAAGTGAGCTCATGCAGGTGGGGACAGAGATGAGAAGTAGGGAAGAGTTAGTGACAGCAGATGTGAGGGGGGAGTAAAGGACTTCATGTGCTCGTTGTGCTGTCTGTGCCAGGCTGCAACAACCTTTGGGTACCCAGCTACACTACACTCTCAGCTGGAGTTTGCAGAAGGAATGGTGAGTGTTAACAACTCTAGCAGCCCTCAAGCCAAGCAGCCACCAGCATCACGCTCACCTGCCAACTCTTCTGCGTCCTCCTCCTTGCAGGAGGCAAAAGACACCTGTCCCAGACCTGGACCACTACCCTCCTCTAAACTCAGCACTAGTGATCAAAGTGCCTCTCAGTGTCAGAGCAAGCCTAGACAAGCTCAGGTCTCCCTCTGTGAGCCTCAGCTAACACCAGCATCTTTTGCCAACAGTAGTCAGCCTGGCCTGACATCCCACAAAGACCTGCCCTTCACCACCTCTGCTTGGCCAGAGCCCAAGCAGGGCATGAGACTAGGACAGAGGGATAGCAAAGACGCTGGGTCCTGTGCCCTGCAGTCACTCAGTCACAGGCACACCAGGCACACTGACCCCCCCACCCTCTCCCCAGGCTCAGCATCACCTGTGCCATGACACAGGACAGTCAGTCATGTTGCTCACAGAGGCTGGGTGGGCCTGAGATTGGGCTGATGCTTTCTGCCAGGGCCTCAAGAAGGGAATAGCAGGGAGAGATGTTAATAAGGTTGCAAGGCTAAGATTAAGGGCAGACCAGAACTGGCCCATGCTGTGCACTGCCAGGGCCTGGCAACCCCTGGAAGCAGGAGCCTTCAAGTTGGGCATATCTGGCCTGCACACCAGAAGCCAGGCCCAGACACGCACCTTTGCAGGCTGGCTGGATCATGACAAGAAAGAGTGGAAGGAAGTGTGCAGGGAACAAATGGAGGCAGACAAGGATGCCACGACAGGCCACGCGGGGACAGCCCTGAGCCAGGCTGTCCCTTCCCTCTGGCAGCCAGCTGAGGCCATTCTTGATGGTGTCTTGTACTTACCCCGCTCCATTCCACGCCCATACTCACTTCCTCGCTACCGTCTGTGGCATTCTCGTACTTGACGCCGCCGCCCAGGCTCCGACGCCTCTCTGCGCCATCGCCCTCCTTCAGGATCTCCACCACCTTCGTCTGGTGGATCGGGTCAATGCCCTGCAAGTAGGAAGGGATAAGGAAGCACACTGTGGTTTGCCCTTTCGTGTTCTTTCCCTCTAGCAATCTGCTGTGCTGCCACTGTGCTTGGTTCCATCCACTGTCCTGGCCATTGCCCCATCCCAGCCCAAATTCTGCAGCACAAGAAGGATGGGGCCAAATGCCACCTCGCGCTTAGCAGTCCCTGTTGGGGTTCCCAGCTCAGTGAGCCCCCCACCAAGTCATAAACCACCCTGGGGAACATGGGCTTGCTACTCCAAAGCTGACAGTCAGGGTGGTTTTTTTTCCTTCACATTTTGGTGTGTGACAGTTTCTGCTGTCCTTCAGTCTTCGTGCTGAGTGCTTACAGCTCCTGCTTTATTATTTGAGGATTAAGAGGAGTTTAGAGTGAGAAGCACCCCGAGAAATCCCTAGACAAAACATTAGCAGGAAAAAAGCATGCCAGCAAGCACAGATCTCTACAGTGGCTGGCAAAGCCCAGTAACCTGCCCTA
>NW_008631185.1:0-14246 GCF_000691845.1 Merops nubicus | reverse complement strand
CCTCCAGGAGCCACACCTTCTTGCCCACATACCTACACTGACATCTGCTCCATCCACGCACACGTGCACATCCCCACACATCTACCCCTGCAGAACCGCAGCCCCAGCTGCATGTGAGCCACGGGAAGGTAACCCGGGGCTGTCAGAGCCTGCAAGGCCCAGGACAGCCCCTCCCCGCAGCCCCAGCGCCCCCTCCGGCAGGGAGTGTCCCCCGCGGTTACCTGCCGCCGGGAGCGCACCGCGCACTCCTCCAGCGTCTCGGCCGCCTCCAGCTTGCCCTGGCGCCGGTACAGCGCGCCCAGGTTCCGCAGAGTGGTGTTCACAGTCGGGCTGCAGCAACAGACGGAGCGTGAGCAGGAGCCCCGCGGCCACCCCCTCCAGAGCCCAGGGCTGCCCCGGAACCGCCTCTTACCTGCTGACCTTACAGGCCTTGTACCAGCCGCCGTACTCGGAGTAGGGAGCGCTGTCTCTGTGCTTGCTCTACGGGGCGAGGAGAGACAGAGCTGTCAGCCCCACACCTACTGCCATTCTCTGCCTTGTACTCTCCCCCTGGGTGCCAGGGGCAGGCCCCAGGCTGCTCACCCCCCCAGCCCAGCCTTTGGAAACACAATGTTAAACGCAGCGATGAAGCCCAGCAGGTTCCTGGAGGGAAACCTGAAAGGCTGGTTGCTGCAGGAGATTTGGACCACAAGAAGAAATTATGTCCCCACCTTAACGAGGAGCACAATCCCATCTCTTTGCCCTTTCTGTGGCACTAAAGGCAGCAGGGACAACAGAACCCATCCTCATAGCACTCCGGAGGACGACACCCCAACCCACATCCACCCCAGCACCCAAAAGGGAGATTAAAAAAAGTTACCCAACCCACAAAAAACCCATAAGCATGGTAGGCAGCACAGACACTAAACCCTTTAGCCATGGCTAGCAGAGGAATCAGCCAGTCCCATCCAAGCCTTCTGCTGCAGTCACACTTGCCCCACAGCAGCTCAGCCTAGCTAAGCATCTCCTCTCCATACCCAGGCTTTGCACCCCAAAGCTGGCTGGCCCCCCCACAGCCAGAAGCCAAGAGGCTGCTGGTCAGAGCAACAGGGGATGGAACAAAGCTTGAGGCTTAAGCAGAAAGAGCTAGGGACATGTCAACCCACTCTGCAGGGCACAAGCTGCTAGCTAATGTCACCCCAGGTCAGGTGAGGACTGTGGCAGCTGCACGCAGGAAGAGCTGCTGCTGCAGGAGCAGGGCTGCCTGCCCACACACCGTGCACCCTGGGGCCTGGCAAGCACCTGGGGATGTGCCACGCTCCTGGCTCTGCACCCCCAGGACACGTGGGCTGGGCAGGAAGCACCCAGCTCAGCCCATCAGGCTGCTCTCACCAAGCAGGTGCAGGGGGTCACCTCTCCACAGCAGGAGTTTCCCTTCCAGCAAGGGCTCTAGCCCAAAAGAAACTGTCTTCACAGAGACCATTTTTCTTAATTCTACAGCACTTCTAAGATCTTCACCCCACATGTTAGAGTCTCCCAGAACTACAGGCACACGTGGGTTTCCTTGCACCAGAGCCTACATGGCCCACGTATGCCTCAGGGCTCAGAACACCTCTAAAGCTTGTGTAGAGGCAGCCCTAAAAGGTTGGCTCAACCCAAGGGGGGGGAAGGTTTCAAATCCCCTGGGGCAGGAGAAGCCTCACAGGCCAGGGCTGGCTGCCAGCTACACCCAAGGCCTTGCCTGCTGGCATGAGCTGGGCTCCCCCTGCTACCATCGAGAGCAGAGGCAAAGAGGAAAGGGAAAAAAAATAAAAAGCTTTGTAAGAGGGGTTTGACACTTTTTAATAGATGTGGAAACACAGCACAAAAAACAGAGCACAGTAGCCCCAGCCTCTGGGCCAGCAGTACAAGCAGGTGTGTGGTTACTGCCAGCTGGCCAGGAAGGCCATGCCAACCACGCTGTGCCATGGGGCATGGGCACAGCTGCCCTGGGGACAGGAGGCATATGGGCAGGGAAACAGGCCCAGCCCTTGCCCCAGGCTGTAAACCCAATCTCACTCCAACTGCAGGTCCCCAAGCCTGTTCCCTTGTCCCATGGCAAAGCTTATGTCACCTGGAGCTTAGCTTCACATGACGGCTATCCACTTTTGACCTGTTAAATCTCCAAAGATACCATCAGGAGCATCTTAATGCCAGAATGGGCAAAGGAAGGCTGGTCTCTACTGCAGCTTCGATTTCTCCTGCATAGGATGGTGTTTGCAGCAAGTGTCATTTGCAGCAGAGCCTTCACAGGGCAGCAACCAGAGCAGTGTAAGGTGGATCTGCCTGCTGGTGGGAGGCTGCTGCTAGTGCCCTGATACTTAGGACTCACAGGATGAGACTGCAAAGTCACTAAGCCAAGCCTGTCAGCCTGCTGCATAAGCCCATGTAAGGATGGGGCCTGCTCTGAGGGCAAAGTAGAAAGAGTCTCCTCCTATTGTAGCTAGAGGACTAGACCAGAGCCCTTCATCCGCTGCTTCACCTGCCTGCCAAAAAGCAGGTGAGGTCTTAGGCTTGGGAAAAGCAGAGACAGGACTCTGCTGCATTTATCAGCTGAGCACAGATCAGAGTCTGGGCAACAAGGAGCAACAGCTTTGCCTCAGCCTAGCCCAAGGCAAGCACAAGTCAAGCCTATCCTCTCTGAGGCCAGCTAGGACACAGAACAGCTTGGGCTCGCCCTGTGCTGAGATCTTTCCAGGGAGATTTGGCTCCATTTCCTAAGCAAGGCGACAGCAGCAGTTTCTTCTTGACCTCCATTTTTCCCCAGCCAGCCTTAGGCCTGCTTCAGAAGCAGGTTGTGCTCTGGGTACTAGCAGCTCTTCAGAATAGAGTGCCAAGGTCCTGCTGCACAACCCTCTGCCATGCACCATCTTCCATCATCTGCGTGCCCTAGAGGGATCACTAGAACAAAAAGAGAGCACGTGCAGCCATGGCTGAGAGGTGGAGCAACCCTCTGCACCAGGAGAGGCGCTGAGCTCCCTGACAGGCCTTCCCCTCCTGCTGCCCCAAGGAGCAGCCATGCTCCTCCCCACTCTTTAGATAACTCCTGTGGCCATGGCAGCCCTTCAGACTGCAGAAAGGAAGGTCTGGCTGTGATAACAGAGGATCAAATCCCCTGGATTCCTTCCCTTCCCCAGGGCTCTTGCTGCTATCAACAGGCAGCACTGCAGTGCAGACTCACCTTGCTCATCTCCTCTCTCTCCTCTGCATGCATCCAGATTGGCTTGTGTTCATCTGTGTGGGGAAGAATACAAGATAGCTCTGCCACTTCCACCAGGATTCTGCCTCCTGCACAGCCCAGCACTGTCCCCAGAGCCAGCAGCTCACCAGAGGGAAGTGACACAGCTTCCAGATCCCCCTGGGCTAGAGCCCCAAGAAAGACAACCAACATTGCAAGGGCAAGACAGGGGCAGGCAGGAACAAGTCCTCCCAAGAGGGAATACCTGTGCCAGGTGTACAGGAGGAACTTCAGCCTATGCCTGGGAATGATTGTGCCACTTACTGTTCCCAACCCAGCACAGGCTGACAGAGAGCTCTTCAAGACCCATCCCAAGAGGGGCAGCGCAGCTTAACGCACTAGAACGGCAGTGTCTCAAGGGCTGCCCAAAACAGGGGCCCTGCAAGGCACCCCAGCCCTCTGCCAGGGGGATACCAGAACCAGCCAAGCTTAGGCTGAGGGCCAGGAGACCAAACTGCTCACCCTTCCCCAGCCCAAACAGCTTCTGCTGTACAAACCATCGACAGAGCCAAACTCCTTCACATGAGCACGGGTAAGGATCTCCTTATACAGCACCTCCGCATCTTTGTATTTGCCTTGCTTCAGGTAACAGGAGGCCTGCAAACAAGAGAACAGCTCCAGCCCCACTGGGCAACACAGATTAACTCTGCCATACCCCCACTTTCAGTGCTCTCTCTAGATCTTCCAAGCACCAGGCGATGTTCACCTTCCCATGGCACCATTCCCCATCCCTACACAGCCTCTCCCCAGGGTCTCACCAGGTTGTTCTTGGTCTTGGCCACATTTGGGTCATCAGGACCCAGGCAGCTCTCATAGATCTCCAGGGCCCGGCAGTAGTAGTACTCCACCTCGTCATACTTGCCCTGGTTCTGGCACAGCAGGGCTAGATTGTTCAGCTGCTTGGCCACATCAGGATGGTCTTTGCCTAGGACCTGGATAACAAAAGAAGAGAAGCCACAAGAAGTCAGCACTTGAAAACTGCAGTGGACTCCTGGAGTTAGACAACACTGTAGACCCTCCAGGACATGCCTATGTCAGGACAAGAGCCAGGGACTAGGGAGGTGAAGCAGAGAAATTCCAGCTTCCACCTGACGGGCCTCTCTAAGGCTCCAAACACTGGAGAGACAGGAAAGGTGGTGGCAGAATCAGCAACAAAAGAGCCTAGGTAGGTTGTGGATCTCAGGGGAAACCCTTAGGGAAAACTGGAAGGAAGGAGAGTGTGAGAGATCAGTACCTTCTCACGGATCTCCAGGGCTCGTTTACACAGTGGCTCTGCCTCTTTGTACTTCCCTCTTTTGCCATAGAGAACAGCCAGGTTGTTCAAAGTTGCTGCCACCTGTAGAGACATAAGCTTCTCCATGAAACAAAGCACAATCTGGAAGGATCAAGCAAGGAGTGCAAGCAGCAGTGACAGCGATTGTCCCATTTCCTTCATGCCTGCAGCACAGATGCTTCTGAAGAGAAAGAAGGTCAAGGCAGAAGGCTACTCTGCCTACACTGCAGGATCCAGGAAAAGCCAACTCCTGGCAGGCCACAGTGAACAAAAGTGTGAAATACTGAAGCAAAGCAGAGCCCCACACCATGTGAACAGCACCCCTCTTACCACAGAGCACACTAATGTGCTTGGTAGTCTGGCTGCAGACACACCCCAAGGGCAACGTTCTAGCCCCAGTGGCACCCACAGGTTAAGGGAAATGACTGAAAGAAGGGAGACACTTACTGCTGGGTGGTCTTTGCCCAGAGTCTTCTCACGGATGGAGAGAGCATCATTCAAGAGGTGTGCTGCCTCTTTATATTTGTTCTGATCCCTGCAGTGCAAAGTCAACCAGTTATTCAGGATTTGGACACTATGACCCACAGCAAGCAGAACTGCAAACAGCCCTCCTTTCCACAGATCCAGCCCCCACACTTCCGAATTTCTTCACTCCTCCCTACGTTAGCCAGTTCCTAGCTCAACCAGGGTGTTTGGTGGTCTAAACAGCTTACCTGTGCCAAGATCTTTTTAGAAGGCAAACCACTGTCAGCTGGGGGAGCTCTCTGTCACCTGACTATGCTGTCCTGGTAAACCCGAGCAGCAGAACGCTCTCCTGGCCCAGATCTACGCTCCCCGCCACTCACCTGTACACCAGCGCCAGGATGTTGAGCATGGTGGCCACATCAGGGTGATCGTGGCCCGATGTCTTCTCCAGGTCCTCCAGTGCCTGCTTGCAGAGGGGCACGGCCACCTCGTAGCGCCCCTGGGAGGCGTACTGGATGACAAGGTTGTGGAGGGTGCGCAAGCGAGCGGGAATCTCGTAGCCTCCCTGCTGGGCAGCTGCCACGGCACTGCTGTGCTGGTGGGGCACTGCGGGCACAGAGGGGGAGACACGGGCACAGTTGGCACAGCAGGCTTCAACAGAGGCAGCCAGCAGCCACGCATGAGCAAGACACTTACGTCCAGGGCCGTGCTCCTCCTCCTCATTCGGGAACAGATCGTCGAGAGAGTCCTTGGTGGAGTCGCCCTCCTTCTCCTCCTGAGAGGATGGGAATTATAATACTGGTGATTCTCAGAGGAGACAGCAGCAGCCTGGGCTGAGTCAACTGCCAAATTCTCCTCCCTGCTTCGGCCCACCAACGCCCTCCACTTCTGTAGTCTCTGCCACCATATTCCCCGCTCCAAAGCTATCACACCTAGGTCATCCTGCCAGTGCAAACTCCCTCACCCCCAAAGGCAACTGCTTAGCAAGAGCAGGGCATACCGAAGGTGAGACATCCTCATCATACTTCTTCAGCTGGTTCATGAACTCCAGGTGTTTCTTCTCCTCCTCCAGCTGGGCCACGGTTTGCTCACTGCGCTGCAGCTTCTGCTGGGTGTTGGCGAGCTCGTCGCGCAGCCACTGGTTCTCCTGGCACAGCCTCCGCACCTGAGCCCGCAGCTTCTGCTTCTCCGACTCCACAGCGTTCAGATGGTTGGACAACGCCATCATCACCTTGGCAAGAGCCCCAAGCAGTAAGTACCACAATCTTATCTCCCCCACATGCCTGCCTTCCCCTTTCAGGCCTGGGGAACACCTAAAGGGTCACCCAGCACTCTCACCTGTGCTTCTCCAAGTCCCAGTTCGATCATCTCCACTGATTTGCGGAGCAGGTTGGATTTCTCATGCACGAGATTGGCTTCTTCATCTTTCTTCAGGCACTTGATGGTCTCCAGCAAGCTATGCAGGATGGAGTTGTGTTCATTCTTGAGTGCCTCTAGCCCTTGCATCACCAGCTTGGTGTTGGAAATTATTTCCTCTTGGCTCAGCTTGTCCAGTTTCTCCTCCCTTGGGTACACCATGGTGGACATAGTCCTGCTCCTGCAGCCCTACACAGAGACAAAGAGAAAACCCAAGCACTTCAGAGCTGTTTCAGAGAGCCACAACCAGGCACAAGTGTCACAGCCTCCTTCAAGCAGCCAGAGACAGCATCCAACTGGTTGCCTACCCTAAACCCTTACCCTTTGTCTTTCCCCCTCCCTTTAGCAGCTGGCAGGGCACGTGTCTCTGCTTTTGTGGCACAGAGCACTGGCAACCAGTGCAGGTAGCACACGTGGACAGGAGACAAGGCTAGAATCACTGCTGACCTCCAACAGCCCCACACTCCCAGCAGCAAAGAAAGCTGATTTAGCTGCCATTTAAGAGCAGAGATTTGTAGTTGCCAGCTGGGGTTGCAGCGTGTATGCCTCCTGCCCACAGATCACTGATGCAAGGAGGCTGTCAGAGCTCAACACCTCTTCCAACTGCAGAGGAAAGGGAATAGAAAATGGAGGGATGCCAGCTCAAAGCTTTCTGCTTCCTCAATGGAAAAATCTCCCCTAAGAGCATCTCTCGAAGAGAGAAGCATCAGTGGCCTTACTGGGCCAAACAAGTTCCCTGACCAGAGGAGTACGCCCCGACACCACCATGGCAATAATGCAGTCTCCCACCATCAGCTGGGCCACCCCAGCAACTCTTAACATGACCCAGCAACGGCAGGAAAGCTGCCACACACCTTGCTGTCTGTCCCTCCAAGGCCAGCCTTCTGCAGGGCTGAAGGCAGCCAGCACCTGCCCAGCAGCACCTCCCTGCTGCCCGGAGCTGGCAGGAGGTACTGCAAGCTAAGCACCCGGGGCCCCGGTGGCAGGAAGCCGGCAGACTGCCCAGGAGCTACGCGGGAGGAGGTGGGGAAAGAGCTGCCAACAGATTTGTCTTTGTCCTTCTCGCAGGCTCCACCTCTGCGCGGTTTGAGCTCTTCACTCAGCAGCAGCCTTCTGCCTGTGTTACTGAGCGAGCAGAAATGCTGCCCCAGGTACAGCAACAGAAAGGGCAGAGTTCCTCTCCCCAGCTCTGCACTCTGGGCTCAGGGCAATTCCCCCAGTTCAGCTACCCCTGTCCCTGCCTGGGAGTAGGCCCTAACCAGAGGGGTCCAGGTTCTTCCTTGCCCCAG
This sequence comes from Merops nubicus, assembly GCF_000691845.1. Lineage (NCBI taxonomy): Eukaryota > Metazoa > Chordata > Aves > Coraciiformes > Meropidae > Merops > Merops nubicus. The sequence goes on along the minus strand of NW_008631185.1, from coordinate 6,547 downwards.
CACTGAAAGCAAAGACAGCAAACAGTGCTGGGGCAGTTGTTGTTAAGCATACACATCTCATTACACCCACCTGTCTCCTTCTCTTCAGCCTCACTCTTCCAGAAGTTCTGAGTTAGTTTTTCTGTAGGCCTGAGCTCTCAGTCCCAGTTTCCCCCCAGTTCCTGTTCCATGGATGCACACCCATCCCTCAGGAAGGGCAACAAGCCTGACACACAGCTGAGACCTCACTGAACCTCAGCCAGGAAGAAACTTTTCATGTCTCTTAAGACTGGGTTCCTTTTCACACCTTTGAGCAAGAGCTGAGTCCTACTTCTTCAACTTCACTAGGCACACCTTGCTGTATCCTTCACTTTTGGGTACCTGCCACGGTCCACGTGCAGTCACCCCATGCATTGTTCCCTGAACAGTCTCATCTGGGTTGTGACAATTCTCAGCTTGCCTTAGAGAAGACCATGTAGTAAGAACAGCATGAAAAACTTCAGTGAGACCAAAACAGAGGGCACAGACTACTGTTTCAAAGACAAGAATAGTTCTGTTGAGAGCTGGCTGCCACACACACCCTATCTTCCAAACTGACTGTCCAGGAACTGACAGCTAGGCATTCTGGTCTGTAATTCCCCTGGTTATCCTCTTCTCCACCTTTCTAACACTTCTGGAGGAACAATCGAGTGCTGAAGCAAGATGGGAAGCCCTGGGCCATGTGGAGGTCCCCAGGAGCATACGCTCATACCCAGCACACAACAAACCCAGAGCTCCACACTAAGGCTCACAGAGCTGTGTGGCACAAGTGCTCCTTCAGCCTCCAGCTACTGGGTCAGCTCCGAGATGCTGACAGTTGTCATGGAAGCATGACTTATGTCCAGAGATCTTGCTGCCATCTTTTAGAAGTACAATACAAACACACTGGGAAGAGAAACGTGTTAGAAATCATGGTGACAAGCCAACAGAGCTTGCACCTTGCTAGATATCAGAGTCAGACAAGACCCAGATCCATAGGAAATCAGCCTCATTAATTCCACCGTGCACAGAGCTACTCCTCAACTGAAAAATAGCTGAGCTGTGTTTTAAGCCACCAGTGCCTCTACTACAGCCCTTCCAGAAGAAAAAGCTTTGAGCATTTCACAGTGCCCACAACCAACTTGTTTCTCAGAACTGCAAAGGGAAAATAATGAAACCTACAGCACATCAGACCCATCCTACCCTGCAACTACATCCTCAGGTCCTCAAGACTTACTAATACAGGCTCCTCTTCTCTCACTGGCTGTGCAAACACCTCCACACAACCCTGGTCTTTCTCTCCTAAGATGACATCCTAGAAGACAAGCACAAGACATGACAAGCACAGCTCTGCTAGACACCAACATGCTTCCACCAGGGGTGGACTCACAGTGCAAAACCTGAGAACAGCACACAGGCTGTTTACTTCCAAGTACCCACAAGAAAGAGAGAAGACTGCAGAGAAATCACTTTAAATGCTGCTACCTCTTGCACTGTAAAGAAAGCAAACAAGTGCCACTGGGACATGACTTATCCCTCCAAAGTGACAGCTCTTCCTTACAGAGCCTGGTTTCCAGCTCTCCCCAGTGCTGGCCAGTCTACACTTAGTGCCAGGCCCTCCAGAGAGGAAATGTGCTCTATGGCAACAGACGCTGGGGTCAGCCAGGCTGAGGCTGCTGTATAAGCACTCCTCCTACTCCCACACATTCAGCAAAGGGCACTGGAGTGTCCTTTATCCAGGCAGAAAACACTGAGGTTCCTGCAGAGAGGAGGGGGAGACACCATTGTTTGCTTTTGGCAGGGGGGGCTTCAGACAGGAACAGGAAGAAAGAATGCTTTCTCAGTGTGTTCCTCAGCAGCTGGAGTGCCCAGCTCCTGGCTCTCCTGCTGCACTCCTCACAGCTCTGCAGGTGTCACGGCCCAGGTCTCCACCAGCACGTTTCTGCTCTAGTTGGCACGTCCTCCCTGTTTACAGCGAGCTGCCAGAATAGCCTGCCTGTCCAGCAACACCCATCCCACACCCCCTCCCCTGCTCCCCTTTGGAGCAGTGCTGCAAGAGGACAGGAAGGAACGTGTGTGCACCAAGCTTTGTGGTGGCTGCACAAATCAGCTGGGAATCCATCAGCTAGCACATCCTGCCAGGCAGAAACCTTCTTGTAATGAAGTGCGTAACTGGGAGATCAACGAGCATCAGCAATTTCAGCAGCCCACATTTCTGCCTCCAAAAACTGCTCCCAAATGCAAGAGCTTCAAGAGGAAAGAGCTGGAAGCTTCATTCCTTCCATGTTAAACCCAAGCCAGCTGCCACAACAGAAACAAGGACACCAGACTAAATAGGTCCAGGTGCATCTTAAAGTTTCAGTTATGATGCCTAATGCCAGAAGACTACAAAATAAATTCAGTTTACTTCACTCTCTCCCCACATGCTCCTGGACCAAATATATGAGACACAGGGTATCACCACCATGTCACACAAGTGACACTGTCTCCTTCAAACTGCAGATGGCCTGCCAGCACTTCCTGTATAGAAGCAGGCACAGATTTATTTTTTTTCAGCAGCAAACTCTTCTGTAAGAGGTCATCTAAGGATATGGCAGTTGCAGGAAAAACAGATGGGTTTTGGAAAAAAGCTTGCTGTGGAAAAGAGTAAGTCTGACCCATAGTAAGGATGAGAGATCACATTTGGGAGATAGACAGCAATGGCAGCACTTAGAAACGGAAGCACAGGGCTTCAAGTCTTACTTTGACAATAATCACCCCCCTATCAGGCTGCTGGACATGCTTTTGCTACCTGGAGAAACAGCAAGGTGAGCATATAGAAAAAAACCCAACCTGATAAAAGCAATGAGGATTTTTCCCTTTGGACCTGTGTGGGTTCATTACTGATAAACAACAGAATAAAGGCTCTCTGGAGAGACTGGTTGACCTCCAACAAGCCTAGAAGTGAGACTGCCCACGAACAGATGAGTCTCCACTCCAAAGGAACACTACAACAAGACCTAGACCCAACGCCGCAGTGACCCAGCTGACACTGCCACGGTGCTCCCAGCAGAGCTCAGGGTCCCCTCCAAGGGAGCCATGGCACAGGGAGGGGCTGGTCCTGCCGAGCTGCACACCCAGCAGTCAGCATTTCCAGAGCCGCTCCCAAGCCGAGAGATCCCACCCGCTCTGTGTGGTGCCCAAGAACTCCACAGCTCACAGCAGCCCCCAGCACACACTGCACGCCTGAGGGACTCGGAAACAAAGGCAAGAGAAGGACGGCTGGCAAGTGAAAGCACAGAGGAGTGTGCAGTCAGCCTCAGCGTAATGTTAAGAACAGCAACATGAATAAGTGCCAGAAATTAGCAAGTGCTGGACCCTTAGAAGTAAGAACTGCTGGAATAATCACAGCATGTGGCTCCATCCCGAGAACTGTGTCTGCTGAGGTTCATGTGAGGCACAGAGCAGAAACAGTGCTCTGTGATGCTTTTTACCGTTGCCAGAAATGCCTGGTACGTCTCATGCTCCCTTAGAGCCTCCATGAACACACAAACAGGTTGGTAAAGATGTCAGCACTCTGGGACTTTATTCCCAGCCTATCTCCAAGCTGCAATCCCCAAACAAAAAGATGTCACTCAAACTCTAGGTCCTCTGCCACCATCCGTATCTGGGTCATGAGACTCTCCATCCCACTGCCAAAAAAGGGGGCACCTAGAGCCCCATCTTCTGCCTTAAGTTCTTTCTGAGCCCCAGCCTCCATCCTGGTCCTTTCCTGTACTGTAGACAAACTAGAGAGTCAAATCAACACACAGATGACTTCAAGCACCACAGAGAGACTGTTATGTTACAACTTCTTCCATAATAAGAATATGCCTCTTGTACCACTTTGAAGGGATGCCTAGAGTTCTCTTGGAGGTCTCTGATCCATCCCCTGCTTAAAGCAGGTGTGTGTGTGACACAGGTAACTGTGGCTAGTCACAGATTGAGTACCTCCCCAAATGAAGCTCTTCAGATCCCTGTCCCCTGGCTTAAACATCCTCATGTGAGAGGAAAAAAAGAAAAGGCAAACAACCTCATCTGAATTCCTTAGATAAACTCCTTATTACATTTGCCTTTGCTGAACACCACTTCAGGACACAGGGGCCAAGCACCACAGCACTAGCAACTGACCCAAAGCCCAGAGGAGGGGAATGCAGCACGTGTCTGCTTTCAGAAGGGTCCCATGGGGATGGGGACTCCCTGTACCAGAGCAAGATTAGCAACACAATCCACCTCCAGCAGCAGAGCAGGGAGTGGAGTCAAGGAGCTGCCTTACCCACATTCTCCCATGCCCAAACACCAAGCCTCTCCTTACCATCCGGGCACACCCTTGCATGGTTTTAAAGCCAGGAAAGGCTTCACCCAACCAACTCTCCCCCCAGCTCTTGAGTCATGCCTAACTCGGTACAAGCTGACTGCTGCTGGAAACAGCCTGGGCCTCCCTATCCCCTGGGCAGGCATCAAGGCCAGGATTGCTCCTTTTAGCAGCAGCTAACACATGCCAGCTCTAGCTGAGCATAAAGCCATTTAGAAAAAAACAACAGAACACACAAAAAAAAAAACCACACAACAACAAAACATTGTTTAAAAAGTGTTTTTTTTCCTAGATGCCAGAAGGTCTGTGCTGGGCAAGTCTGTGCTAGCCAGCAGGCTTCAAGAGCCCCAGGGCCTTTTAACTAGCCTTAAGAAACTAGATTTGCAGCTCAAGTGGAAGGACTCTCCCTCAGGAAGCGAGGAGGCTCCCTTGAGGCTCTTCCCTCGAGCACTAAATACTCCTGTCACAGAAGCCCCAGCTCCCCACCACCTACAAATCTCTAACAGAACATGCACCATAATGTAGCCTTCCTGAAACCTAGAGCAAGGTAGTAGTAAAGCTGGTTTTACAGGAACTTGGTCACAGTGACTTAGGTTCACATCACTACAAAGAGGATCTGAGACCTTCCCATTCCCCTTCCCACTTTCCAGCCCACAGCTGGAAAACCCAAAATCAAAAGCTACGAGGGTTTGTTCTGATTGAGCACAGGAAGCAATTCCTGTGTTCCCAAAGCACCATCCACATCCACTAAGCACATGTGCTCCAAGGAAGGCAGAGGAGATGGTCTGGTTAGCTTTGTATCAGATTACTTACTGCTTTCAGGAATACAAAGGTCTCACTCATTTCATTCATTAGTGATCAAAGAATACAGACATTTGAGACAGCAAGGGTTAAAGAAAACAATCAAAAACACCCACCCCAAAAGAGCACCAACACGTGCCATTAGCAGAAAGCCGTTTTGCTCCTTACTGCAGTTCATGCCGTTTACAAGCCCAGCTGGCCAGTGAAACAGGTACATTTCAGCAAGCCACGAGAACCAGATCAGCAGTTTTCACCACCCCCGCCCTCAGGCTTATGCTAGCATCACCAGCTCGGCTGGTAAGATCTTGTTTTTGAACTCCTGCTCACATCTGCAGCAGCTCACCAAATCCGTTCTGCATCTGTTGTGCCTGGGACTACAGTGGAACACCATTAAAACCCATTTCCAGGCTCGCAGAGGCAAGAGCTAAGCAGCTGGAATAAAGCCAGGACAAGCATCTCTTCCTAGCTTCAGAATCTGATTGGGAGTCTTGCTCTGTGAGAGACAGAGCGAGAGCCATTACCTTGCCCTGACAGCAGGGAGTAGTGCTAAAGCAGGCAGAGCAACTCCCAGAAGCCAGCGCCTCTGCAGGCGCCTGTCTAACACGAGGGCAATAAGGACGTGCCTCAGGCGCACAGGAGATGGCCAGGATGCAGCTGGAGGCAGCAAGCGCCCCAGAGCCACCCTGAAGGGCTCTGGAGTGCTCCCACTCCCTCCACAGCGTGCACGGGGCAGCTGCACAGACTAGCTGACTGCAGGCTGCAAGACGGAGCCATCATTTCCAGCAGCAAACGGGTCTTGTAACGGTAACAAAGTGGCCAACAAACCCAGGGAGGCAAAGCTCCACCTGCACAATAAACAAAGTACACGTTTTACATCCAGCTCACTCCAATAGCTGCAGTTCTGTGAGGCTCTTTCCTAGCAAATAGAGCCTTTATCCAGCTGCTCTGCCAAGGTCAAAATCTTGCCAGGCATCCTTCATGCTCCAAGAACTATTTTGGTATTTGGGATTAATGCTGCTGTTCCTACCTGGATACTCCTCCAAGACCCCAGATGAGAGAACATAAGCTTCCCGCCCCTTCTGCCAGTTACAGCAAAGCTCGGCCACGTTTATTTACCCTGTGTCTGAGCTGGCCAGATCTTTGACCCGACGCGCGTTTAACACCGCCCTCCTTCCCCTCACACAGAGGCTGGGACGGGTGCTTTCCACGTCTCCAAGGTGTCACGGGAGACAGGAGTCCAAGGACACGAGAGATTCTAGCACGGAGCTGCAGGAGAGCGCCAGACGCCAGCTCCGCAAGGCAGAGGGAAGCCTGCGGTTGCCGGTAGCGTGCTGCTGCCTCCCACCATTGTGCACATTCCCCCGGCTGCCTGGCCAGAGGATTCTGCTGCAACGCCATCCCCCAGCCCTTCCTCAG
>NW_008631184.1:388-1903 GCF_000691845.1 Merops nubicus | reverse complement strand
AGCGGGGAGAAAAGGCAGGAGGGACTCCAGAGGAGTGTGAGGTACAGCCAAGGGAGCAGAAGGAAAGGCAGAGAAAGGGAGAGAAGGAGAGCTGGGAGGGAGGGAACGGGAAAGGAACTCGGAGACTGAGTCAGCCTCAGGAGGGCGAACGGCAGGAGGCGAGGGCAGGGAGCACCTCAGGGCACCAGCAGGGACCTTTCCTGGCCGAATCGCCACCATGAGCACCAGGAGGAGCTGCCCCCTGCCACTGAGGCAAGGCGACCAAGAGGAAAAGCAGAGTGAGGGTACTCCTGACCTGGAGCAACAGGAGCGTGAGGTGGAGCTGAGGAACAAAGCTATCCTGCAGCAGAAGAGGCGCCTGAAACAAGCCACCCAGTTCGTGCACAAGGACTCTGCTGACCTGCTGCCCCTGGACGGCTTGACAAGGCTTGGCACCTCCAAGGATCTGGTGAGTCCAGTGGGACCCCGTTTGGGAGGGGGTCCTCTTAGTAGTCTTCCTCTTGGTTGGGAACTGCTGGCAGGCTTTGTGAAAGGGTCATGGGTTCAGCCAAGATGAAAATTCATCATCTAGGAGCAGGTCAGGGTGAGGCAAAAGAATGAATCACCCATTTTTTTGCATCCATCTCCCTCTGCATCCCCATGGGGACCAAACTCCTCTCAAATAGGGACCAAAGTCCTCACAGAGGCAGATCTCGCCAGGATCCAACTTTCCACTCACCCCAAACACTTATATTTTCATCTGACACATATCTTTCCATGTGGGACGTACCTGAAAGCTGTCATGGGTTCCTGCATGATCCAGCTCAAAAGCAGACTCCTTCCTGGGCTCGGCAGGGAGCTCACAAAACTCTGAGAGATTTATCTTTGATCTTGACACCTTTTTGCATTATTCTCTTTCCCCTTGCTGTTCGGATTTCCAGAGGGGCAAGCAGAGGGCGGGACCACTAGCCAGGCACGCAGACAGCTGCAGTGGCCAGCATCCACGGATGACACCTTCAGGGAGGAGGCAGAGGAGTGAGGCCTCTGGGCCTCTCTCTGTGGAGATGTGGAGCAGAAGGCATCAGAGAAGGGATCTCTTCCAGGAGCCTGGGCAGTGTGTAGTCTGGAGGGAATTCCCTGAGGCTGGGAGCAATATCCCATGGGATCCCTTGCTGGCTGAGCTGCATGCCTCTCCCCCTTGCGCTGGCGGTTTTGCTGTCTAGCTTCTCCTCTCTGCTGGGTGGTTTAACTGCTCAAGGATGCAGAGGTCTAAACCGTTTTCTCAAAAGAGGGCCCGAGTGTGGCCGGTGACAGGGGCACAGCCGTTGATTCCAGCTGTGCCAGTGGGCATTGCAAGGCTCGCCCCTCCCTGCAGCCTGTGCTTCCCTCCGCGTCCTCAGGCCGCTGGGGCAGCACCAGGGAGCTGGGGGGTGTGCTCTCCCCTCTGCCTGCTGCCCGGCCCCTGTGGCAGCACCAGGGAGCTGGTGGGTGTGCTCTCTCCTCTGCCTGCTGCCCGGCTCCTGTGGCAGCACCCAG
>NW_008631184.1:0-323 GCF_000691845.1 Merops nubicus | reverse complement strand
TGTGGCAGCACCAGGGAGCTGGGGGGTGTGTTGTCTCCTCTGCCTGCTGCCCGGCTCCTGTGGCAGCACCAGGGAGCTGGGGGGTGTGCTCTCTCCTCTGCCTGCTGCCCGGCTCCTGTGGCAGGCCCCAAAAACCAAAGCTGGGTTCCGCCGGACACCTTCGGGTGCAGCTGAGGGGTTGGCACCACGTTCCCGTGTCTGTGCACCCTCCTGCTCCCACCCTGCCCGGAGCCTCCTTGGCTGCTGCTGGGAGGCCCTGGCAGGGCAGGGTCAGGGGTGGCTCCTCACGGCTGCCCGGGCTGTGCCCCACGCTGCCGGCCGCG
>NW_008631183.1:834-1167 GCF_000691845.1 Merops nubicus | reverse complement strand
CCAAAAAGCTTTTGACAGAAGAAAACACAACTGCAGAACCATGGAACTTGTATTAAGGAGGTTAAAAAAACGCTGTGAGGAAAGAGCAAGACTGAAAAGATCCAATCCAGAGCTGGGGCATGAGGAGACACCAGCAGAGCTGCCCCAGGCCTGAAGGGAAGGGCACAAACCCTCCCCCTCTGCCCCTCAACCCCTGCCAGCTGCCCCCGTGGATCCAGGGGGTAGATAACAGGGGTTATTCTCACCCCCCAGTTTCTCAGCAACCCCCATCTTGAAGTTCTCATACACCTGATTCCCACCGTGAGCTGTTGGGGAGTTCTGTGACCCCAAATA
>NW_008631183.1:0-648 GCF_000691845.1 Merops nubicus | reverse complement strand
TCTCCGCGGGGGGGGGGTTCCAGCAGCCTCGGAGCCGCGGTGGGTGGGGGAAACATCCACGTTTTGAGGTCCCTCCTGGGGGGGTGGGGAGCCCCGAGGTGGCTCAGGGGGCTCCCTGCATGCTGTCCCCCAGGCTGCTGAAGGAGCTGAAGGCTTTGTGCAGGGCCACCTGGCCAAAGAGCTTCTGGTGAGCTGCTGCTGTCACTGCCAGGGCCTCGGGAGCCTCCGCTGGGGGGGAGAGAAGGAGCAGGGGGGAGAAGGAGTCACCTTGCCCCAGTCCATCCAGGCACCTCCCACCACTCTCCCCTCCTCCCCAGGGAGCTTTTCCTCTCTTTCTCTCACTGTAGTTTTTCTTCTCACAACCCTTCTGTCTCCCCTCTAACCCTTCGTGTCCCCCCCGTGGAGCCCTGGTGCCCACTGAGGGGTGGGGAGAGCCCCAGGTGAGAGCTTCAGGCACTGAGGTGATCCCTCAGCTCAGGAGAGGCTGAAATTCAGGAGCAAAGGCAGAACTTGGCCTGCAAGGGGATGGACACAGCAGGGAAAGGAGAGTAGCAACTGCTGATGGCTCCTCCAGTCAAGCAGAAGCCAAGGAGGTTGTAGAATTATCCATCATGGAAGCAGAGAATTGTTTAGGTTGGAGAAGACCTT
>NW_008631182.1:1934-14881 GCF_000691845.1 Merops nubicus | reverse complement strand
CGGGTCAGAGGATGTCTGTCCTGTCTTAGCACCTTACCCTGGGAGAGATGGCAGCAGTAGTGCGGTACCTTCATTTTGCTTCAGAGAATCCTTACATGCCCATACAGTAAATCTCTCCCAAGCTCAGAGAGGAGCAGGGTTGCCTCGGAATTATTGGAGCACAAAATAAAGGCTGCATGCAGATGGGAGTACGTGGCTCTTACAGAGGCTCAGCTGGGCAGGGGCTCCATGAGTGGAGAACACCTTGTCCAACAAGGAAAATCCGCAGGAAAAAAACCCAACCAAACAAAAAAAACCCACCTCCCACTGAGGGCATCTCAAATCTGCACTGCACATGTGCAGGCACATCACTGCCGGTCATTAAGGAAACAGACCCATGCTGTACCTGCCCTCCTGATATGCTTAGGGAACATGGCAGACTCAGAAATGAGGGTATGACAGGCAACAAAAGAAACACTCAGCCCAGAAAATTACATTACTGCATCCAGCCTGCCCAAACAGTGAGGCTTCACAGGGCTGGGTATGCAGGCACCTTTCCAGAGCCTGTGGAGGGACTGCAGGTAATAACAAGGAGAGATGGTACAAATGATGGGATGAGGCAGTCATACCTACTGCCCCATCCATAGCACAGGAATGATCTGAGAGGGCTGAGCTATCACAACCAGGGTTGATCCTGCTCTACCCCTAACTCCCATCACCTCTGCACATCATTACCTCCACCTCCTCCTGCCCCACCAGGCAGTGGCAGAAGCACACCCAGCAGGAGCACAACACCACTACGTTATCTCCCAAAACAGCTGCCAAAGTCTAAGAAACATAAGGTGTATCAAAGGACAGAAATACAGCTGAGGCACTCAGAGACCCCAAACTGGGCTCTGCCCCATCACCACTGGAGCTGCCTCTGCAGCACAGTGCCTTGGCTTCCCCACGCTGCCTCCAGCTCCAGAAGAAAGCCATCATTCATCTAATGTTCCTTGCAGTAATGCTCTTCCTTCAGCAAAGAACTGACCTTTGCTGAACAGCAACATCCCAGAAGTGCGATGATAGCCTAGGACCCCCCCCCGAGCTCCATTCCCAAGTGGGATCTTGAAGGTGCTTCAGGTCTGTTCTGCCTGACATTGCTGGAAGGTAAACAGCACAGTGCAAATCTGCTCAGGCACTATGGGTTAGGATAAAGCCAAATTATTGACTGTCATATCTAATTTGTATGATCAGAAGCCACAGGTGGCCCTCCTGATAAGCTATAAGCAGCTTCCAGTCTTATGATAGTGCCCACAACTCTCCACAGAGCCACGTCAACTGACCCACCATTCTTTTCCCTCTGCAGGAACACCACAGCCCTGCCAGCAGCAGCTTACCAGATCATTTCCCAACTCAAGAGCTTCCCCAACTCAGGGCTGTGGCCACATCCTGCCATGGGCATTGCTGCTCCACCAGTTCCTCCAGCCAAGCAATTTTACAGCAGCAGGCAGTGCAGCTCCGCAGCCTGCACCTGCCCGGCTGCGCTGCGCACACTACTCACTGCAAAATTGGGGCTGAATTCACCACCCACTTTGCATCCCTGGAGCAGCCACACACCTAGTGTAACCAGCCTGTCCTGGCACAACGAGGAATCTCTTTTTACAAAACACAGACAAAAATCAGCTTCTTGCTACAGCATCTCAGAATTATTTCATTATGATCTTCCTTTGTTGTTTTGTTTAATCCTCATCCATGGTTCTTGTAATAGCTTTTAAAACACAGAAATCTGAAGACAAAAAAAAATAAGCTATGATAGAATTAAAGTTCCAAGTATACATCCTTAGATAAATAATGCTACAGGCCTTGAAATTGTCCGAAATGATGAGTTTTATAAAGCATCAGGCACAGGTGAGTTACATTAGCAATAGCCAAGTATGTCCAGATATGGAGATGCACAGTCAATATCCAGCAGTCCTAATGTTACCCTGGAGAGCCACGATGCCCTAACACTCAAATCCAAATCCAATTTTAACATTTGTAATTCCACATTTGGTTCTAAGACTTTTCCCCTCCATCTGCCCATGTTCCTGCAGCACAGAATAAAGGCACCCAAACAATCTCGGTGACATCCTCCTAAGCCTTCCTATGTTTGGATTGTTTTTCAATTACCGATGCAAACCCTAAATCTGGAATTCCCTGGGTTTCAAATGCCTCATTTGGGATGATTACAATACCCCCATAACACATCTTATACCCTCATATTGCTGTTCTGCGCCTTGCGCTTTCTGCTGTAACTTCACGTTAACATAACATTTAGGAGGGGAATTTAGCCTTAATTTAATATTGACAGGCTGCCATAAAAATCTGAGCTCATCCCTTTTCACCAGGGGCTGTTGCATGCACCTCACATCACTGCCTGCTGCCTCAACAGCTCTTAAGCTTCCCCTTGGTCTTCCAAAGCCTGCAAAGTAACAAGGAGATCTGAGAAATGGCGCTTCATTCAGGGAAGCGATCTCCTCACATCCCACAGGAAGTGGGAGCAAAACTTCCCCAGTTTTGCTGCCTACAGTGTTCCCGTTCTTCTCTCCAGCAGCAAAGCCAAATGCGTCCCCCAGCGAAGATGGCTGCTGCCTTCCTGCAGCCCTGTGCCAGGAGGAGCTGTGCCTGCCAGCTGGAAGGGAAGACAGGCTGGGCCGGGCAGATACAGCCAGACTGGGGAAGCTCAGACAAGAGTGCAGCAAGGAGCCAAGAGGATAAAGACACTGCAGGCACCTTAGGTCACTCTGCCAGACCACTGGTGGGGCGAGTGGAGGAAGTGAGGCTGCTAGCTGTTAGGAATGCTATTCACGTGCTTTGGAAAACAAATGCTCTGTCGGTACTGCTGTGGCTGTGTGTCTGCCAGATGGCTGCCTCCTCAACAAGGAGATGCTCTCCATGAAAACCTAGCGGGGTGAGATACTCTGGAACCCTCCCTCACAGATACACAGTCAGGCATCTCAACACCAGCCAGATGAGCCAGATCCACACCTTCCCTGGAAGGTGGCAGAGGAATTGTGAGCAAGCAGCCTGCCCTCATATTGGACCCTTCACTGGTGTCCAGCCTCTTGGCACTGAGCCCTCAGGCTGACCCAAGCCCAAGCTCATTATGTTGATGCTGTGGCTCTGTGTCCTGTGTTGTTCAGAGCCAGGACAGGCTGGGACCTCAGACTGCCCAGCTGGCACAGATGGATGATCTCCTCCCAATAGCAAGCAGATGGGATGTCCCATTACACCCTCTGGCCACCCTAACTTGTGCAGCTCTGCTCACCATCTGAGCCTGTTGTATCATGGTGTAGCTAAGGGAGGTAGCTGGGGGCCTGCCCACACACCTCAGCAGACATGTACCGAGCAAGCAGCATGAGAAACTTCTGTTTCCTCAAAGCTGCCCTCTTCCACAGGGCAAGCAGGCTCCAAGCCTTTCCACTAGCCTGTGCTCCAGGACCTCACGCTGATGCTCAGCTCTCAGGGAGCATCACATGACAGATGTGTTCCCTAGGCTCTCACGAACCCCCAGTCCCATCCCACCTGGCCTGTGATGCTGCAGAAGCCCCAAAAGGAACCCTGGGGAGCACAGAAGCTACAGCACAATTGGACTGACATGCTTGTGTCCATGTGTCCTGGCAGCTCCTGAAGACCATCCCTCTGCCAGTAGGTCCAGCTCACACTCTCTGATGCTTGTAGGTTGATGCTTGAGGATAATACTACAGAGCAAAGGTAGTGCACTGGATTGTGCCCAGCGGATCATTCTGACCCACTCCAGGTTACCTATCCATGTCACAGGTAGACGCTTCCTGGTCCCACAGCAGTGTGGGAGCAATTCCCAGGACTTCAGGTCCCTCACAAAACTGGTGCACAGTATTAGATGGTTACTAGTGGCTCGCAGTTACACTGAAAGGAGATAAGCAGGGTTTTAGAAAAGGTCTGCCCTTCTGTTGCTACTCTCTGCTTTTTCATGAATGACCTAAATGACAGAATAGAGTATGTTTTAAAATCTGCACGACACCCAGCACTTTGGAGGCCAGGATGGAAATTTTAACACACTCCCAATAGACAGGGAAAAGGGCTGAGAGATGATGGGCAGGATGGTAAGTCATTGGGAGGTAAAAAACTGCACAAACAGATCACGGAAGAAAAGACAGCAGTGTTTCTGCCAGAAGGGTCATAAGGGCTACAGGGCAGTACAAACTGAATGTGAGACAGCATGTTATTGCCACAAAAAAAGGCAAATACAGTAGGGTGTGTGAAAGGCCAGCTTATAAAGACACATGAAGTAATTACTCTGCTCTCCTTTCAGCTCGTAAAGGCACATCAAGTAATTATACGGTTCTCCAGAGAAACAGTTCATTCCCCAAGAGATTTGAAACAACTGAGAGAGGACACGGAATACCAGCAAGACCACCAAAAAAACTCAGACAAAAGCCTGGAAGAGCAGGGCTAGTCTAGACAAGACAAGTCAGAGGATACAATTTTATAACATGTAAAGGCCACTGCAGGAAAGGTCAGAACAGTCTTATATTGAACATCCTCCAAGGTAGGAGACACATTCAGATTAAGAAAGGAGAGTCAAGTGTACATCGGGAAAAGTTAAAGCCCCCCATGCATAGCTGCAAAAGGTGCTCCCTGGCAGATGGATGGACCAAGTGACTCCTCAACATTCCCTCCAGCCCAATCTCCCACACTTTTAATCAACCCTAGCTGGCAGCTCTATTCTTGCCCTCATTTGTTCAGCATTTGCCACCATCTGGGTAAACTACATCCATCTTGGCCAAGAAGCCTGAAGCATTTTGGATGTTCTGACAGAACACTCAGGAGGCTTCCCAGCACCATGGAGCCCATCATATCTGTTCTCCACTCTGCAGAGGCCTCCCTCAAAGTCCAATGTCCCCCAACTCACTTTCCTACTAGAGTTATATCTGCAGCACCTCCCATATCTAAGCACTACAGTCACTCTGACGGGACAGAAGGAAGAACAGTCACAAACTTCACCCTCATTTGCTTCACGTGCAAGATACACCCCTGTGACTTGCCTTTCCTAACATCTACCCACCAACATTTAAAGCAAGCTGAACATCAGAAGTCTGTGAGACACTCTGCTGCATATCCTTTGCCCTAGGGAGAGGATGAGAGAGTAAATGAGAAGTGTCAGTTAAATTCCTCAATGCTGCAGGAACATATGTGGGACAGAAGCTCTTTGACAACACTCAGATATGTGCCAAGATCCTCGAGAGCTCCTATTCAGAACAGAAGAATGTTACCTAAAATCCCTAGAAACAGACAATTTCAAGTGCCACTTCTGCAGTGGTGCAAATGGCCTCCTGCTCCCCATTTGCTCCATGGCCTTTATGAGTCCTTTGTAAAGGATCCAAGACTGCCTTGGGAAGGACACCAGAGGAAAAGCAGACCTTTCCCTTGCTCACACTTCAGCCTTTCCAGATATTTTTGATGTTGAATGCCAGCACACTCTTTAATGCTTAGCTCCAGAAGGCACACTACCCAGCAGGTGAGATAGCCTGGCTCATTTCCAACTCCTCTTTAGCATCAAAAGCTCCAAAAATGCAGGAGATTTCTCAGTGTCACTGAGCTAAGACTGGAGATGCCGCTGAAGGACAGCCAGTGAGCACTGCAGCAGGTATGGCATTGGGATCAGCACCCAATACTGCTGATGCAAGCAGAGGGTAGCCTCTCTAGAGGACCTAAGGACAACCATGCTTGAAATCTGAGCTCTTTTGAAGTGGTCTACATGCACAGCTTGAGCTGGTCTAGATTTTGACTGACCTTTCCACTCACTGCTTCCCAGGACTTTGGTGGAAAGCTGAGGCAGGGCTACATGGCACAGCCAGCAGCTGCTGTTTGAGCAAGAGAGTCTGTTGGGACAGATCTTGGCTGTGAAGAGGGCAGCGGCAGCAATCTCCTGGTGGGCTGCTGGATTTCCATGCTGCTTAGGGATAGATGCTGGCAGTAGGCCAGTTAGTGCCATGTTCTGGATAGAAATAATCTGGACTATCTCACATTACGGCTTCCCTGACCCCAGCATAAGGAAACAGCAGTAGCTTTTCTCTCCCTCACCTTGCTGCTTGCACAGTTTCAATTTATAAATGCTTCCCTACAGGAGAAGAGGTTAATTAGAACCACCATCTAAACAGCATACACAGTGCCCTGGCCTTGTCATGGATATACACAGACTTGCTCCTCAGCCAGAACAACTGGCAGAAAGGGAAGAGAGCCTGACGTAGCCTGGAGACCGAAGAGCCCAGGAGGAGACTCCAGAAGCCCCTGGGATGGGGTAATGATGTCCAGCAATAGCAGGACGTGCCATCGCTCTATCCAGCCTGAACGTGGCTGATCCGGCCTGGCAGGACTGACCACCATGGGGCGATGCTTTGTGCTGAAGCATCGTGTGAGGGGCTGTAGCCTGCTCAGTGATCCCCAGCCCTGCTAGCGAGTTGATCCCTGCCTTGTCTGACCCCAGGCAGGGAAGGGGGGTCCAGCACATCCACACCACCATCCCTGGAGCCAGGTGGCAGCTGTCTCTTCAGCTGCCCTGCCAGCCTCTCAGGTTCCAGGAGTGGTGCTTCTTCTCCAAGCAGACCCACAACACAGCCCTGAAGCCCACACCATCTAAAAGACATGGAGCACTTGCAGGAAAAACAATGGGTCTCCCTTGGGCTCCAGTAGAATGTTTGTCTGGCAGCTGGACCAAAGGCAGGACATGCAAGGCTATCTGCCAAGCAAACTGCATCACCTGGACTAGATGAGGAGTGACCTCATTGCTCTCTACAGCTTCCTGAGGACATGAAGTGGAGAGATCTCCCTATTATCTGGGGACAGGATGTGTGGGAATGGTGCAGAGCTGTGGCGGGGAGGTTTGGACTGGACATTAGGAGGTAATTCTTTACCGAGAGGGTGGTCAAAGGCTGGAACATGCTTCCTAGAAAGGTAGTCAATGCCCCATGCATGTCAGCATTTAAGAGGCACTTAAATGGTGCCCTTAATGACACGCTTTAACCATTGGTCAGCCCTGAGTTGGTCAAGCAGTTGGACAAAATTATCATTGTAGGTCTCTTCCAGTTGAAATCATCAATTCTTTTCTATTCTAGAGGAAACACCACTTTGTAAATAAATAGCAAAATTACTCCATTATGGTCAATTTGTGCAGGCAGGTGACTGACAATGCAAAAGTGCATCTGCAGAACCCTCAAATTTTCTTGCATCTATTCAGGAGCAAACTGACAGACAATCTGCTTTCAGCAAACTCTTGGCACCAGCACAAAGTTCATGTCAAGACAACTCGCTCTCTCTCCTACATATCACAAACAAGCACCAGGCACCTACTTTAAGGCAATATAAGCTCATTCACAAATCTGAGATCAACACTCTGCAGCTAGCAACTGGCATACAAATCCCACCCAGCGAAGAGAGAGCTGTCTGCACAAGCAGCATTCCCCTCACTTCCTTCTCCATCTTCAGTGAGCCACACACTGACATTATCCCAGCTGCTCATCACCATCCCCCTCACATCTGCCAGACTAACGGCTCCTATGTCCTCTCCTAAATAACTGCCTCAGAAACTACTAGCAGGGGCCCCGGGTTTTAAGTTAACACGGATCATTATGACCAAACCATGTTAGGGAACAAATACACAAGCACAAGGCTCTTTTCAGAGCAACAAGCTTCCGTAATGCTTAAGTCCAAACACGTTCATATTTCTTATGTTGGCAAAAGTAGGTTGGAAATCTAATAAAGAAAGAAGACTTCAGTGACTCAAAGAGGGTGGCTCAATGCAATGACACCCCCATTTCTGAAATTCCCCGAACTAAGCCACAAGCATGAAACCCAGATGCTGATGGAATGTCCTTCCCCAAAACTCTCTTATACTCAAATCCCTCAAGCTCCTTTCTGGGCACCCAGCCATGCAAAGGACAGAGACCTGCTTCAATCAACTGGGCAATGGGCAATTTGCACGAAGACCTGTCCTTCCCGTGCCATCATCTGTGCTAATAACAAGTCAAGATGTCTCACGCATGCTCCAAGGAAAGCCAAGAAAGCACCAGTGGCTGCAGGCAGGCTGAGCACATCCACAGCCAAAGTTTTCCACAGACTAGCATGGCCTGGAGGAGGCTCTAAAAAGGTCAGGAGGTGGGCTAAGCAGGGAGAAACCGACCGCAGCTCAAAATAAAAAGACTTCCTTCAAATGTGACTAGAGCAGCTGGGCTACCAAACCCAAGTGTGCTTTGAATGGGAACAGCTACACCCAAAGTAAATTGCCCATGTTTCATTTTTACCAGCTAAGCTGAAAACACTTAATTACAGTTTGTAATGCAGATTATGGCTGTAAGGACCTCTGGTGTCAGTGACAAAGTTGATAAAGGGTTGTTTCCTTTACAAATACCTGCCCCAACCACCTATTTCTGCCTGACATCACTGCATCAGCTCAGCTAAGTTTCACAGGGCAGAACTGTAAACCAGGTCATGGAGGTGATCTGGGATAAAGGTAAGGAAACCAAGGGCCAATGATAAAAACAATGAAAACAGTTGGAGATATGGGAATTAACTTTTCCATGGAAGCTGAAACACAACATAATTAATCAGTTTTCCTGTGCAGAGATAAAGTTTCAAGTCATCTGGCAGTGTACAAACACTGCCTTCCTGCACCACCCATTACCCACCCTGTCTCGGACCATGGGACACCAGTCTAGCCACCAAGTCCATGAAGCAGGGTGGCTCTCTGGAGACAGTAAATCCCTGTGCAAGGGAGATGTGGGCCAGCCTGACGGAGCCACCCCTCCAGAGTCATTACACAGGCAACAGGGACAAGAATGCTCCCTCATAGTGCTAGAAAGCCCAAGCATTGCAGTCTAGCACCAGATCATTTCCTCACTGCACTGGTGGCAATTCTTAGGAAAGCTGTCTCAGGAGATGTTTGAACTAGCATTACGATGCACCTTGTTACAGCAGCCGCGGCTTCGGGGTGAAAAACCAGACAGGACTCACACAGACCCATGTGCCCAGAGCCTGGGATGCGGGGCTATGTCACCTCACGGCCCGTGGCTTCCCACAGCTAGAAGACCTGCAGGTTCTGTCCTGCATCAGACAGGTGCCCGGGCTGAACCCTAGCCCATCGCTCTACTTGGACAGATGAGTGCTCCAGCACATCCCACCTGGCACAAGCTGCTGAGTTCTGTCTGAGTTCTGTGTTGGTGCCAGTGGCCCTGACCAGACAGGATTTTCTGACCATATTGCAAGAGTGAAGCTAGGGTCAGAGGAGCAGTATTTGCTCTGGCCAGCATGAAACACTCACACAGACTGGTCAAGCTGGCATCACCATGCTGGTGTCCCTTCCAGGCCCGATGGTATCAGCAGCGACTCCCCGCTCCGTGACACTGAGGCTTGCCTGGTGGACACAGCCAGCCCCAGCAGCAGCCACCACTGAGGACCAGGGCACTGCTCAGTCCCAGCTCTACCATGGCTGACCTGGGTTACCATGCTCCCCTCCTCACAGCACTGGTCTCTTCATCTGCAATAGAGGGCTGCTCTCTGCAAAGCACTAAGAGGTGGGAGACCCAGAAAGCTCTAGACTGGGGCAGGAGAAGGGATGCTGTGACCATTGGTAGCAATGGACATGGAGGACAGAGCACAGGCCAGTACAAGCTGCATTTGCTAACACTATAATGCCCATTCCCTCTGCTCCCACCAGTAAGTGGGACTCACTGGAAACATTAGGAAGGGAAGATCTGAACACAAAGGTGGGAAAACGCTATTCACTGCTGGAAGCACCAGACTCCTCTGTCCACAACCCTCATTCTCCCAGCCGCCCACCTTGCAAGTTGCTGGTGTCAGAGCACTCTCTCCTTCTCTCTTCCAGATCCACAGGACAGGGGAAACCAGCTGCACGGCAGCACCTCTTAGCAGGGCTCCTGCTGGCAGCTGGGGCTGCACACCTACAGCCAACATGACACAGCGTCAAGCAGCCATGTCCTGCAGCAACCACTGCTCCTCCTAGGTGACGTCAGCCTCGGCAAGAGCTGGCAGGCAGGACATGCTGTGCGTGCCGGCCGCGCTGCTCCCAGACACCACCTGGCTCCAGCAGATGCCATGGCTCTGCTCCTCACCAGCTACAGCCTCTCTACAAAATGCACTTCACACTTGCATGCTCCAGAACAAGGCACCGGTGCTGCAGAAGCCACCCTCCCCCAGCAAAGAAGGCAGTGGCTGGCAGCTGTGGAAGAGTTCCTGGGCAAAGCCACCCACCCTGCACAGCCAGCACTGGCTCATAGGGGAGCTGCCACAGTGCGGGCAGTGTCCTCCACACGTGGGGCAGCACCAGGGTGAGGTGAACCCCGGGGCCACTGGCACAACGACCACCCACACATGCTGTTGGCATGGCACAGCATCCCAAAACGCCTGTCTGCAGCTGAGTAAGATAAAAGTCTGTGGTAGAGATACTGTTTTCCCCAGAAACCCTAAACTTTCCCAGGAACTCAGGAAATGCACATATTTTCTAGGTAAGCAACCTAAAGAGTTCATATAGATGTTATGGCCAGAGATCACCACCATCACAGGTTGTATGTGTAGCAGGCAGTCTGGACAAATGCAGTATCAGTCACCTTAGAAGGACCTCAAGCAGTGACATAGTCCAGCCCAAGCCCACAACAGCCTCTACTCAACCAAGACAAGCAGCTTCCTCAAGCAGGGATGTCTACCCTCAGCAAGAGCCACCAAACTGAAAACAAAGCTAGCATGACTGAGCAGAAGAACATGGAAACCCTCCAGAACAGAGAGTCAGCCTACAGCTGGGGCAGCTCCGCAAAGTCTGACTCTTGTTTGTCCAACCAAGGCTTGCTAAGGATTGGAGGCCAGGGAAGCCAGTGGCTAGGAAGACTGTTCAAATTTCATCCAAAATGTATTCTTTATTTTCCCCTTGTAGCTTTCTCCTCCCATATTTTCTATCCTCAAGCACAAAATAGCAGAAAGTCTAAAATCTCTGGCAAAAAAATCCTTCAATGTGTTCTACCGTAAAGGTTGCATAGTGTTAAAACAGTCTAAAATCTCTGGCAAAAAAATCCTGTAAAGGTTGCATAGTGTTAAAAAATAAGCAGCACCAAAGCAAATCAGGCTCAGTCTCTCCAGAGACTTCTCTTCATCCTCCAGGATGAAGCAGTACATACAGGCAGGCTGCAAGTATCCACAATGCCAAGGAAAGACAAACCCCAGTGCCAAGGAGGCTCCCATGCTCCCTGCTGCTTCTCAGAGGTCTCTGAGCACAGCTCTGCCTCTGCAGATGCCCACTTTGAAGCAATGCTCCTGGTGGACATGGGAGGATGGTTTTGCTACAAAGAGCAGGTAACCAGCTGGCTCCTCTTAAGGTCATAAGCATGGAAGTACAGCAGCTCCCTGCCCAAGTCTGCAACCTCAGATCCTCACAAAGAGAGCCCAGCAGGAACAGACCCCAAAATGGCAATGAGACAGAAACGAGACATTGTTTCTGTCTGGAGGCACATGTCCCCTTACAGCTACTAGCCAAGGGCAGAGTTCAGTTTTGTGGTTGCAAGGATGCCATTGTGCTAGCTGGATACAAGAGGCTCAGACCTTGTGGACAGGGTTCTCCTGGAAGTTATGAGGATGGGAAACAGAATCCTGTTCATGAGCTTCATCCTTGCTTGAGCCTTGCTTGGCCTCATCCTGCTGCCTCCCACCCGAAGCCTACTGGAGACCACTAGATTCCCATCTGTTCCTGCATCCTCTTCTCAAAGTCTACTTCTTCCAGTGGAAGCAAACCTCTCCCAAGACAAGCTTTATGTCTTCATGTTGTCCTTGCATGTCTCTGGACTGTTTGAGGAGCTGGGGGACAGCCTTCTGGTACCCCATGTATGCTGAGGTAAGGCTGAACTGGACCATTACTGGTAGCAGGACAGAAGTCCTTTCTCATCTGGGCATAAACCAGGAACAAAACTGAGACTAGCATTTTCTGACATGCATGAGACCAGGCAGAGTCAGGGGACTGGAGGAGGTGGAGAGGAAGATCAGATCTCCAGTGACCCTACAGTGCCCACCACGTGTGGTGAGTACCAGGGGAGTGGAACAACACCGAGATGAGACTCCAACTCTGCTGCCAGTGTGCTGGGCAGGCGCCCTGTGCCCAGGGAACCAGAGGAAGCAGGACGGTCAGGAAGGAAGGGATATTGCCATTGATTTTCAAACCAACCAAATTAGCAGCTGTTCAGGAGAAAAAAGTCCATCAGAAGTCTCCAGCAGAGGGTCTGCTGATGCCAAAGCAGAGGATCAGTGGTTAGTACAGGTCCCACCTCTCCCACCAGCTGCTCCTCCATCATGTGGGAAGAGCATCCTGCATTCTCAGCGAGGCAGTGGGCATGAGCAGGTATCTGCCATCCTACACCAATCAAAGTAACAAGAGCTGGGTGGCACCTTCTTTACCAAAGCCCAGTGCTTCCTCCAGGCTCAAACCTCTCTTGTAGGCACAACAGTACAAAAATAACAGCTCAGACCAAGGGTCCACCTTGCCTTATTTTCTTGCCAGTAGTCAGAAACATGAGCAATTTGCAGCTCAGCAGCTGCCCAAGTCAGAGATGGATCTTGGTGTATTTATTGGTTCTGGTGGAACCTCTTGTCCTTCTTGAATTCATTCCATTTCTCCTGGAACAAATGTGAGGTTTCTCTTTTCATGATAACTTGTGCTGAGGACTTCTGCAGTTTAATAGCACGTCTATAAGAGCCAATGCCCCTTTGCCTGTTTGGCACCTCCTGCTAGCTTCATTTGATGTAACCTTGTACTTGCATGGAAGGAAACTGAACAATTAACCTGTAACCCTTCTATTCTGGTCTCCTGTAGAGGTATCTTATCCATCTTGTGTTGTTTCTTCTCCAATCTGAAGAACCCTGCCTTATGTAGCCATTTTTTTGCACAGAGGCTGTTAGATCTCTGACCATTC
>NW_008631182.1:0-1900 GCF_000691845.1 Merops nubicus | reverse complement strand
CCAGGCGTTGGAATCCACAATGATCTCAACACCCACACATCTCAGTACTGAGCTCCCCTGGGCAGCTCTAGAGACAGAGACACAGAACAACCCCTGCTCCCTTCTCCTACATCACTGTCCCACAAGCCTGCAAGTTGCTCAGCAGTGCCTGGAGTCATGTAAGCATAGTGGAAAGATGTGAAGACAGACAGACTCACCTCCACAACTCCTCTAGCACTGGATGCTGGCACTAGGAGATGGACATGGCTACCTCTGGGGTGAGTGGCATGCAGACACTTTGGCTATGCTGCAGACTTGGGTTTCTTCTTCCACTCCTTGAGTAGCAGCTAATGAATGTCTGATGAAGGTAAATACCCTGCAGTCCCTGATTGCTTTGCCAAAGGGCATTTTCAGGAGTCTCAGGCCCATCTCAAAAGCCTTCCTGACCAGCCTCTGCCAACCACCCTCACCCTCAGAGAACCCCACCAGCCCAGGCCCAGACCCAGCACAACTCACTCTCTTTGAAACCTTTCCCAAACTTTGCGACCTGCTCTACTGCCATGGCCAGAGCATCTGGCCATCAGGCAAAGCTTAAGCTCTGCTTACCAGGCACCTTCCAGGATATGCTCACACTCAGATGCTGTTTGAACATAACAGTTGTTACTCCACTGTTCTGCATTTTGCAGTGTCAGGAATAAGGCTTCTTTACCAACAATCCCCTGAGCTCCTTGCCAAGGCAGTCTCAGCCCAAGCAGAACTCCTCAGCACAATGTCTTGCTCCCCCCACACACCACACCACACGTCTGTCCAGCAGAGGGGCAGACATGACAAAATGAGTATATTGAAAGGGCTGAGTTTTCATGCACAACTACAAAACGAAGCAGGAACACAGGTTTCATCATGGACTGCAATACCACATCACTGTGGAGCCTCCACACAAACAGTACATAGCCTTCTAACCATGGAAAACTTCCAGGAGCCACGCACACCAGAGAGGACCCGGCAGCTGCAGTCAGAGGCCCTCCTATCTTTCCACTGCTCCCGCTTCCTCCCCGTTTCCCCTCAGTCAGGCTCACTCCAGGGTCTGAAAGATGTAGGTTCAACTGCCAGCCCAGGCAGTTTCAGGACCTTTTCATTCCCCTCATACCCCCTGCAGAATCCCGCTGAGGCCAGCAGCACACTGCACTGGGCACAGCCTGCTCCCTGCCCCCAGCTCCAGGGGGCATCAGATTATGAGCTCATCGGGGCATTCAGTCCACCGTGCAGCACCACGGAGCCCTGCCAGTCCTCAAACCCAGCTCTCCTCGAGCACCTCAGTACCAGGCTCTGCTCGGCCTCCTCCTGCTGGCGTGCCCCTGGCTGCTGCCACCGCCTCCCCTCCTCCTCGGCGTGCTGACACAAGACCTGTGCACGCCCCTGGCTCT
This sequence comes from Merops nubicus, assembly GCF_000691845.1. Classification (NCBI taxonomy): domain Eukaryota; kingdom Metazoa; phylum Chordata; class Aves; order Coraciiformes; family Meropidae; genus Merops; species Merops nubicus. The sequence continues at coordinate 497 of NW_008631182.1, read as the reverse complement.
GCCTGCAGATGCAGGTACAAACGCCACATCCTGATTAAGAAACATCTTCTGAAATGCTGTCAGTGTCAGCCAACAACCACAGATCATCAGGGGAGGAATCTGTCTGGGATCCCATAGGGAACAAATAACTGTACCATCCCAGTGGCACTGAAAATCATAGGGATAGAGCCAAGTTGTCCCTGTTTCATGCCTCTGCACTTGGTGCACCACCCCAGGATGGCAGATACTTATCTCCTCCATGCTCTACTGTGAGATTTCATGGGTTCCTCCATGGATCCTCCATGGCTCACACCCATCCCCACTGTTTTCCCACCATCCTTCCACCCTCCTCTGGTTACTGTATTCCTTCAGCTGCCACGAGCACCTGGCATTGTTCTGTCCAAGGCCACAGTTGCTCCTGGACAGACAAGAGGACTTCCCTCCTCTGCCACCTGCTGTGTAGAAGTAGCTCCTAGCAGGAAGGATACAGGAAGACAGGCTGGGCAGGGACTGGCTGG
>NW_008631181.1:0-1875 GCF_000691845.1 Merops nubicus | reverse complement strand
GGAGGGACGGCCCGTCAGCACCGCCCGCACCGCCCCGGGGGGTGGGTGGGGCACGGGATGGGTCGGGGTGGCCAAGGCGCCTCCCATTGTAGCCATCCCCAGGGAAGCCGGGTTTCCTGTCCCGTCCTGGCACCTACCGTATGCCAGTCCGACGGAAAAACTCAGCCCAGGGCACGTTCAAGTAGGTGGCCTCTTCAGCAGGGCTCTGCGAAGGGATGGGGGAGCTGTTTACAGCACAGCATCACAGAATCATTAAGGTTGGCAAAGGCCTCCAAAATCATCAAGTCCAACCATCAACATTGCCATGACCACTAAACCATTTCCTCAATTTTCATAAAATCGTTAAAGTGGGAAAAACCTCCAAGAACATCCAGCCTGACCATCAACCCAACACCACCATGCCCTGACTTTTGTGGGGAGCCTGGTGCCCCCTCATACCTGCCAGTCGTCGAGGCGGCCGGTGAGGGTGAACACGCGGCAGGGCAGGTCGCGCAGCTGGACGTGGTGGCCCTGCAGGACAACATCACGCAGGGGACAGCCCCGCAGGGCTGGCGAGGAGCCCTCGTCGAGGCCTGAGAGGAGGCAGCCAGGCCCGACCTCCAGGGGACCCTGTGGGAGAGGCAGCAGGGTCCCCCAAGTGGCATGGCTGGCCCAGAGCGGGCCCCAAACCAGAGACACATCTCAGAAAGGGACAATCCCTGTGGGAAGCCAGCTGGGGCCAGCAGGAGCCAGAGGGACACCAGATGGACATGCTGTCACAGGGCTGCAGGGGGACACTGCAGAAATTCAGGCCAGGTGAGAGCCACGATGGAGCCCCCACGGAGAAGGGTCTGCCCTGGTCCCCACAGAAGGACAACCCAGTGGCGACAGCCTCTTCCCCTTGGTGACAGCCACCAGGGTCCCCAGAACCAGCCAAAAAGAGCCCAAAGAGGATGGACACCCCAACTCCCACAGCTGTGGGTTCCCCACCACATCTAGGGCCACCTCACCCTGCTGCGCAAGCAGCGCAATGAGAACTGGGGGTCACCCCCAGCCCAGCCACACACCTGGAGGTGACAGTGCTGTAGGACGCTGCCGGCTGCCAGCTGCACAGCCCCTTCCAGCAGGCAGTTGGTGACCGAGGAGCCGTCCTCCAGGAGACAGGGCTGCTGTCAAGGGCACGGGGGCACGTGGGACCTGGGTCTGCCTTCGCAGCCCAAATAACCCCCACGAAACCACAGAATCATCAAATCGTTTGGGTTGGAAGAAACACTTAAGATCATGGAGTCCAAGTGTTCCCCCAATGCTGCCAGGTCCCTATGTCCCTCAGCACCACATCTGCACGCCTTGGAAACCCCTCCAGGGATGGGGACTCCACCATTGCCCTGGGCAGCCTGGCACAGACCTGGACAACCCTTTTGGTCAAGACATTGTTCCTCATGTCCAACCTAAACCTCCCCTGGTGCAACTTGAGCCTGTTCGCTCTTGTCCTGTCACTTTTCTTTGGAGAAGAGCCTGACCCTCACCTGGCTCCAGCCTCCTGTCAGGGAGCTGTGCAGAGCCAGAAGGTCTCCCCTGAGCCTCCTTTGCTCCAGGCTCAGCACCCTCAGGGCCCTCAGCTGACCCTCAGCAGAACTGTGCTCCAGCCCCTTGCATGACACGGGTGGGCAGTGGCTGGGGATGGCAGGACTTACGTCCACGTGGGAATGGGCCGTTTTGCAGAAGTGGAGGTGGCTGGCAGAGCCGGGCAGCAGCGTCAGGCTTTGGATGTGGTCGCTCGCAGAGGTGCTCATGTAGTCGTAGGAGGCGTTGGGGATGCAGGCTGCAGGGGGGCAGGGGAAGCTGTCAGCACACCCACGGCAACCGTGCCACCTGCCTGAAATGCTGGGGTTTGAA
>NW_008631180.1:3538-4799 GCF_000691845.1 Merops nubicus | reverse complement strand
GCCACCGGCCGCACTAGAGGGCGTGCAAGGACCGCCGGTCGGTGGTGGAGGCGATGCTCCCCCCACGCTCCCCCCCATGCTCCCCCCGACGCTCACCCCACACTCACGCTGATGCTCACTCTGGTGCCCACCCCGATGCCCCCCTGGTCTCTCGCCCGCAGGTGCTGGAGGCGGGCATCCTGCAGAGGATCTCTCCCGAGGAGCGCAAGCGGCAGGAGGTGAGGGGGCCCTGGCCGTGCCCGAGCCCTGTGCCAGGGTCTGCTCGGAGCTGGGCTGGGCTGGGCTCAGCCCCGGGCTCAGCCCCTGCAGATGGCTCCGTGCTGCTGCTGCTTCCCCACACCTTGGCAGGGAAGTGGGCGATGCCTTCGGGTGCTGGTGGGAAATAGCCACTGGACAGAACAGCTTAGTGCTGCGGTGTGGTAATGACTAAACCACGCTGAAGTTTTTGATGTAGGCCAAGCAATGCACGAGATGGTGCTGGGAACACCGTGTTTCCAGTGGCTTTATGCCAACCAAATGTAAATAAGATGCAGCAAGTTTTAATTCACTGCCTTGTGTAGTCAGTTTGTGCTGTTCCATCTTCACTGCTCTGCTTTTTTCAGGCCATGTTTGAAATCATCACTTCCGAGTACTCCTACATGCACAGCCTGAGCGTCCTGGTGTGCCACTTCATGAGGTCGGAGGAGCTGAAGGAGACCATGACTCAGATGGAGCATCACCATCTCTTCTCCAACATCAGCGACATCCTGGCGGTCAGCACCAGGCAAGTGGGGGCTGTTGGCCTGGGACTGGGACCAGCCAGGCCCAGAGGAGGGGCCACTGGGGATCCGTTTATTTGCCATGTCAAAACAACTGTACCTTGGACTGTGGGAGGCACTAAGACATCCCACCTATTGTCTTTCTTCTGGAGCCTGGTGTCATGGCACACACCCCTGTAGTGGCTTCCTGCTGTTATGTGCTCAGGACCTGAATGGCTAGGGGCATATGGTCTGTTATCCTGACACAGTTTTTTGGTGGGCTGTAGTGGTGATGCTCAGTCATGTGGCTGTGATTGGGCACCAAAAGCTGGCTGAGCCCAGGTCCACACGCCTCGGACACTCCTGTTCACCTGGGAACTCCTCTGTGGGTGCCAGCTGGTGCCTCCCTTTGCCCCTGGGCTGGTGGGGCCGGTGGAGCCGTGGCTCAAGCACCGGGCAACAGCATGGGGCAACGAGTGGGACTCTCCCCGGGCGTGGGCAGGGACTCGCACGCTCGACAAACA
>NW_008631180.1:0-3253 GCF_000691845.1 Merops nubicus | reverse complement strand
CCTCGCTGGACACGTGGGTGTCTGGGCTGTGTGGAGCTGCCCTGTGCAGAGGGGATCCAGGGCCTTGTCTCCCCTGGGGAAATCCAGGGAGGAGCTGCAGTGGGAACAGTTTAACATCTGGCCGTTGGGGTTGTTCGGCCCCAGCGAGCTGCATAGTGAAGTCATTTCAAATTCTCCCTTTAGCTTCTTTGAAGACTTAGAGAAGCGACACCAGGAAAACCTCCTAATTCCTGACATCAGTGACATAGTGGAAGAGCACGCCTCGAACCACTTCCATCCTTACATCAGCTACTGCTCCAATGAAGTCTACCAGCAGAGGACCCTCCAGAAGCTGCTGTGAGTACTGCTGCGTGCTCGGGCTGGCAGAGGAGTTGCCTGTGAGGTGTCTCTGGGCTAGAGGGATGCTACCTGGGTGCAGATGGGACTGGGACCTGCCTCTGGCTCCCCCAGCCTGGGGTTGTTTCCTTTTCCCTAAGGAAGGCTGTCTCCTTTCTGAGCAGAGTTCAACTTCTAGAGCTCAGTGTGTCTGTGTGGAGTGATTAGGATGTGATTTGTGTTGTCTTGTAAGAAGGGTGAAGGACAGGGATAAGTGGGGGCATTGCTACCACATGCTGAAGTCAAGGATCTTGCTGAGGTCACTAACATGGATGTGGTGTGTTAGGGACATGTGTGGAGACCATTCATCTCCAGATCATACTGGTGGCACAGGTCAAGCTTGCCTCTGCTGTTGATACATCTACAGCTTTGCCTGCTGGCTGGTGGACTCCACTTCTCTAGGTGCTCTGCCACCACCTGCTAACGGGTCGGCCTGTCCCCCACCCTGGCTGGGTGCTCTGAGCTCAGCAGGCTGTGCTGAGACCAGGGCAGTGCTGCCCCTGTGCTGCCTTTCTCCCCCAGGGAAAGCTGCTGGAAAATCTTGATAACTGAAGAACAGAGATAATGCAGCTTTCTTGTCCCGTTCCAGAACCACAAACCCCTTATTTAAAGAGACTTTGAAACAAATTGAAAGGAAACCAGAGTGTGGAGGCCTGCCAGTGATATCATTTCTCATTCTCCCTATGCAGAGGGTAACACGGCTCCCTCTGCTCTTAGATGTAAGTAAGTCAGATGGTGACATTGCTTGGTGCCTCTGAAGGGGTGCTGCAGCCTTCTGGGGTTTGCTGTGCCCAGGGCAGCAGAGGCTGGGCTGCCCGAGCCTGTACTGGGGTTTAGATCCAGAGCAATCCCCTTCTGGTGGGTGTCATGTGCAGTGTAAAGCTTTGTGAGTGATGCTTCACCTCGTTGTGCCACCCACCCGAGTGACCCGAGGTCCTGCTGTGCCCTGTGCTGCATCTGGCCCCTCAGGGTGGGGTGGCACGAGCTTCTGGTTTGATGAACAGTGGGGTGGCCCAGGAAGGGAAAGCAGGTCCTGCACAGGTTCTGCTGGGCTCTGGGACTTCTCCACCCAGCAGTCCTGAAGAGCAAAGCTGCCGGGTGTGGGGTTTCTGGGGCTGCTCCCAGGCTGCAGTGGGCAGCAGGGCGAGGGCCGGGAGCTGCCTGGAGCGTGGGGTGACCCGTGGGCAGGAACTGTCTGAGGTGGGAGCCCTGGTGGGAGGCAGCTCAGGGCTACCCTGCTGCCAGGCTGGCTGCTGGGAGTGGCAGTTCTGTCCTGCAGTGGCACTGAAGTGTCTTGTCTTGACATTCTAGACTGTCTGTCAGAAAACAAAAGCTTGCACAGCAGCGTATGGAGCTGCCACCAGAGCTCTGAAAGCCATCAGCAAGGTGAGGTGACCTCTCCTCCTCCCAGCCACTGTTCCTGTGCTCTGGCCTGAGCCTGTCCTTCTGGCCTCTCATTTTTCCTCCCTGCATCAGTTCACCTGAGATTCCTCCTCTCCAAACAGCTGCTGGATGAACTCATCATCTCCCTTACTCACCTGTTCAAGCTGATCTTGTCTTTTCCTTTTTCATGGCACCTTTTTGGCCCATCTTTTGTCCTTCCCTTCAGTGTCATGCTCTCTATTAGTGCTGTCCCCTCTCAGGACCTCTGGCAGCAAGCTGTGACGCTTGCTGTGGCTTTTGGAGGTTTAGGCAAGGAGCAGAAAACAAAGCCAAGAGCCAAGAGTTGAGGAGCAGAGGTGCAGCAGGACGGTTGTGAGCCACGTGCCGTTCGTGCTCCCGTGTCTCTTCTCCACCTGCTTCCCCACCCAGTGGTCATTGGCACTGGGCGATGTGCCACGGATATTATGGCCACCAAAGCTGTTCTGGTGGCTCTTCCTTTTGTCCCACTAGAGGCCAGCTCTCGGCCAGGTGCTTGTGGCCTGTCCCACTCGCTGCTCTGGCAGGGGAACAAAACACAGGAGGCCCGGCGGGGCCAGGCTGGAGCAGCTCCCCCAGGCTGGAGGGGTGGCTGGAGGGACATCTGCTCAGGAGAGACCACGGGAAGGAGCAGGGTGCCACAGCCACCCCCCCAGCAGAGCAAAGGGTGCCCTGGCTTCACCTGCCCATGGAAGGCTTCTGTCCTCCCCTCTGTCTGTCTGACTGTTCATCCTCCTGTCTTAACCTCCTCTCCTCAGGTGACTAATTCTTCCTCTTCTTATTGTTCTTCAGCAAAACTTGGGTTTGCTGCCGTTTCACTTTGGTCCTTCTCCAGGCAGAACAAACACAGAGATCTCTTGTGGCAGGAGAAACTTCCCCCAAACCTGGCTTAGAACCCATGCTGGGACCTGGCTGTGCCCAGAGAAGCTGGGCTGCTGATCCTGCACCAGCAGCACTCCTGGTGTTTTTCTTTTACTAGCTGGTTAAGAGCTGCAACGAGGGAGCTCGTGCTATGGAGAGGACAGAGCAGATGTACACCCTGCAGAAGCAGCTGGAGTTTGGAAAGAAGAAGGTGAGGTCTTTGTGGAAGTGGTGGTGGGAAATAAATCATCTGGGGTTTGCTGGGGTTGATCCCAGGCATGTCAGACCTGTCCTGGGAATCCTTCCAGGAAGCTTTGACCAGCTGGAGCATCGCTGCTGCCAGGAGCAGCGTCACTACTCCATGCCCAGGGTGACTAGTTTTTCCTGCTGTTCTGACTGAAATAAGAGTTTCTGGGCACTCGCCCTGCCAGCTTGGAGTAGAGTGGTCTTGGATAATCCACCGTCCCTCACAGCCCCCCAGTTTCTGTTGTGCCTCACTCGGAGCTCCCATCTCCTGCACGCGGGTGGGGAGAGCTGGGCTGGCCCCTGGCCGGAGGGGGTTTGGGCTGGGTGGCTCAGCTGGCAGTGGCATCTGCCC
>NW_008631179.1:0-621 GCF_000691845.1 Merops nubicus | reverse complement strand
ACATTAGGCCTCCATTTTATGAAGGGAAAGCATTAAATACATCCTTCAGCATGTTTTTCCAACCCAGCCCCAGTCAGTGCAGATGGAAAGAAACAAAAAAGGGAATTACCCTTCAACAGGTGAGAGGGCAAGGAACATGTCTAGGAAAGGTACCACCATCAAAAATGAGACTCTGCAGTGTGCGACTAGAGCAGTTGGACAAAACCCACAACAAATGGATTATACCAGCACAAGAGGGATGGTGGATATGTTCAAAGACAGGATTAACTCCCTGTCTTGCACTAGAAGTGTTTAATGAGAGTGCTGAGTTTTGCATCCAAATTTCAGTAGTACCTAAAATAATCTACCACTGCGAAAAAGGTATATACATGTATTGGGAAAGTGAGAGACACAGAATACAAAAAAGAGAACCAATAACTGCAATATCGCTAGTTACCTTAATAGCATCAGAGTCACAGCCACTGGAATTGCATCAAAAAAAAAAAAAATAATAATTTATTGGTTATGCTGCCTTAAGGGAAGAATATTGTTTTTCCGCTAATCACACAGGAGTGGCACGAGACTCCTTAGCAAAGGTAAGAGAAGGACTATCTCAAAGGGGGCGGGGGAGAGAGGCTGTGG
>NW_008631178.1:752-996 GCF_000691845.1 Merops nubicus | reverse complement strand
CTGGTCGAAGGCCTTGCGGAACAGCCCCAGCACCTTGTTGCCCTCGGGGCAGTCGGGCAGGTACGCGACCCGCGTGGTGCCCGGGTACCGCACCCCCGGGTTGGGGTGCTCCACCTGCGGGCACAGACAGGGCTCAGGGGCACCTAGCAGGGTTTGGGGGTACCCACGGTCCCCCAGCGCCGCTCAGCCGAGTTGGGGGCACCCATCAGGGGTTTTGGGGGTACCCAGGGGGTGCTCGTGACAC
>NW_008631178.1:391-593 GCF_000691845.1 Merops nubicus | reverse complement strand
GTGCCCAGGAGCGCCAGAGGCACAGAGGGGGCTAGGAGCACCCTGCAGGGTCTGAGGGTACCCCAGGATGCCAGTGACACCCAGCAGGCTTGGAGGTGCCCAAGGGGACCAAGGGCATGGAGTCGGATGAGGCACGCCCATCAGATTTTGGGGTGCCAGGCACACAGAACTGGGTTGGAGCACCCAGCAGGATTTGAGGGTG
>NW_008631178.1:0-289 GCF_000691845.1 Merops nubicus | reverse complement strand
CCCCCCGATCGCTCGGAAAACCCAGGTGCCAGGAACCCCCAGCCCCCTCGGGGGGGTTGGGTGGGGGGAGCCAGTGCCATCTTACCCCTTGGATGCCAGGCGGGAAGACGTACTGGATGATGATGGTGCCAAACTTCTCGTAGCCGGGCAGCAGCAGGCTGGCGTCCCTGGTGACCAGCATGCGCCCGTTGGGGGGCTGGTTGCCCACCACTTGGCCATAGAAGCGCCCGCACATGGGGCAGGCCATCTTCACCTGGAGGGCCCGTGTGATGCAGTCCTCGCAGAAGGA
>NW_008631177.1:0-3188 GCF_000691845.1 Merops nubicus | reverse complement strand
CCTTTCCTTGTCTCTGCTGGGGGCCCAGCGGGGGTCTCGGGGCGCCCCGGCTCGACAGGCGTCCGCTCCCGAGTGCGAGGGGGCTGGCTGTGGGGGAAGAGCCCCGCAAGGCTGCGCCTCTCGCAGCGCATCGCGCAGGCGCCCGTTCCTGCGCGGGGAGTGTCGTCGCTAGCTCGCATCGAGGCGGGAATCTTAAACGCTCTATTCAATATGCCTGTGCAGCTTGTTATTTAGCTGTCCGGAAACTTCTTGGGTTGGGTTTGTTTGCTTTTTTTTCCTTCTTGTTTTCCCCAAAGCGGGTTCTTTGGCCGGTGTGCAAAACCCAGTCAGCACAGAGTTCGTATATTTGCTATTATTCCAGTTCTGTGCAGAAAGGGGGTGCCAGGAAACTAGCACCCCTCTGAGACACAAGCCAGGTCTTCCATACAAAATGATAACAGAGAAAAAAATACAGCGGAGCGAATGGTGGGTTAGTTTTGGCGCTCTTTCAATATGAAGACAGGAATGTAGCACTCTCTGTTGCCGAGGCTCCTGCTGTCTTTTAGGGCCATCGGGTGATGCTAGCTCCTGCTCCCTGTCCTGGGTCTGAGATCTGGAACCTCTGTTAACCTTTTTCCTTTTGACAACACCTTGGGTTTGTCGAGGGGTGAGACATTCACATTGCAATTAATGTGAATGAATTAAAAGGGACTATTTTAGCAATCCTTATGTTATTTCTTCCTTTTAAGCTTAATGTCTTATTTTCCCCCTTTAGACCTTAGCTTGTGAAACATCTCTGTCAACCTTCCAACAATCTAGGGGTGGGGAAAAGCCAAGAGTTTAAGGAGGAATCTGTAAGTGCTGAAACACACCACTGTTGTGCTTCATTCAGGTGCTTGGGGTTATTGGCAGAGCTGTGCCAGGTGCTGGGGTATTGCAGTAGCACCAAGAGGAAGTGGAAGAGTTGTCAAAAACCATTTTTTCTTTTTTTCTCTCTCTCTCATTTCCATTTTTTAAAGGCCTCTGAGTATTTAAAATAAAAAATAATGTAAAGCATATACTTGACAGTCTGCAAGTTACCTTGGCAGTGGGTGAAAGTGTATCTGTATGAGTTAAACTTCAACATTGAGTATCTTCTCTAGTTATTTTAATTAACTGGCTTTTCTAACTGTGTAAAAACAAAAGCCAAACAAAATAACAACAAAAAAAAACCACAACAACAACAAACAAAAACAACTTTATGGAGTATAATATAGTCTTAAAACATGATTTATAAAGCTATATAGCTGTAGCACATACTGGCCTGAGAAGAAATTGAAGAGGGTTTTTGTGGATGTTTTTAGTTTATATTTCCTGTCAGCAATCTTATAATAGCATGGTGTCTTCAGTGATTTTGAAGTATATGGAAAAGATATGCTTCAGTCTCTTTTGTTTAGAAGTTACCATCTCTCTAAGCAGATTAGAATCTTGTGATGAATGAAGTTCCTTAATAAAAACTGAGTAGACAGATCACCCTTATTAAAAGTACTACATCTGTTTGTAAACAGGATCCAGATCTAGATGTTTTACAGACTGTGCTCAAAAAAATAAAGACTGGTGGGTCACACAGGCTTTTGTAACTCAACCTTAGGTACTGAATGGGAGTAAGGAAAGCTGCCCTCAAATAACAATACTTCGTTACCTCATAATGGAAAAATATGGGTTTTTTTCTTAGTTTTCCAATTTTTATACCTATTTTTTTCCGTATTATTTGTAATCTTAGAGACTGTTAAGTGGTTGTAGCATATTTGTCTTTCCTGTTAACTACATATGGTGTTCGCTGTAGAGGCCACAAGGTGGCACGGCTCCTCGGGTGTCTTCAGCAGATCTCAGAGCTCAGGTAGCTACCTGTCTAGTCATGATTTATTCAAGGGAGGGGTTTATTTTATCCGAGTATACGATAGTTTCTAAATTAGAAGGAAAGAAATACAAAACATTCCAGATTTTATCCGATTTTTATCTTTTAATGTTGAAAGAAAAGAGGGAAAAGTAGATAAATAAGCATTAGGCCAATAGTGCTGGAATAAATTGGTATTATGAGGGGGGAAAAAAACAGAGTATGTGTTAGAGGCCTTAGAACTGGCAAGGTACAACAACCAGAAAAATAATGAAGAAAACTAAATCCAGTAAAGGGGTAGTATGGAGAATAGAGATATATAAGTAAAGTGAAATAAAAGGCAAAGAAACGTATCACCTAAGAGGTGTATGTGTTCATCTGTTGTTCATTACAGGTAGTGCCAGCCATGCAATACCAAAATTAAAATAGTAAAATCATACACGCTGGCCTGTTTCTGCAATCAGAGTGTTATAAGTGTTAAATTGTTGGAAGGGACCTCTGGAGGTCATCAGTGCTGATTCCCTGCTCAAAGGGGGACTTCCACCAATATTGGATTGAACCAGTCAAACAGTATGCTGGCCAGATGTTGAAAAGCTCCAAGAATGGAGATTTTGCCATCTTTGGACAACCAGTACCCTCTGTCATTTTTTTTCCAGAAGTCCAATTTGAATTTGCCAAGCCAGAATCTATGCCTGTTGACCATTTTATCATCTCAGAATACTAAGGAAAGTTTTACTTTCTGTCATCATTGTTATTTTCCTCAAGTAGCTTTAAGCTACTTCTGTTTGAACAGAAACAATTCGGTGTGAATCCTGCCACTTCAGATCAGGAAGCAGTTCCCTTGAGACATGTGGGTTTTCTTTGTTTTTAAACAAAGCTTTGATTAATGAGTATGTAAGGGACAGAGAAATGAAATTTGAAAATGGAAACTTGGAATAAAATTCCCCCCTCCCCCCCTTTTTTTTGCCCCCAGCTGACTTTTTAGGTTTTATATTTAGGCTATTAGCAATGCAAATGTACAGTCCAAAGAAGGTATTTAGTAATAAACCACCTCTGAACTGGAGTCACTATGCACTAGATTGCAAGTGTTCTTGGCTCATAAGAGCGAAACTATTGATAAAGAGTAAATATTTTCTGAACCTCACATTTGTAAATGTCATCTTTCCTGTTATATTCTGAAAGTATTTTAAAGTAAAAAAAATGTGATGGGAGTATTAACAAAGCCACATCTGAGGTATGGTGTCCATAATAAACTGCTGTAGCCCAGAGTCTTGAAACTGTGTTATTTAGGTGTGATACTTATCCTAAATTTAATACTATCTCCAAAATTCAT
>NW_008631176.1:3227-5979 GCF_000691845.1 Merops nubicus | reverse complement strand
ACTCGTTGCTATAGCTGCTGGGGCTAAACAAACCCTCCCCAGAGGTTTGGTTGGCCAAGGAACGTCCCTGGGCTGGTTTTTCCTGCAGTGTATCCCCAGGATAACATCCTCCACTGCAAAAAGCTGTGGGGCAGGGGTGGCTTGTGCCCCCCCCGATGGTATTTGGGAGCCTGCAGGATGATCTCCTCCCCAGGGAAGCGTGCTGGGGGCTGCAGGTTTATCTGAGCCCTGCTTCCCCTCCCAGTCGCTGGGGAATTCTGACCCCAGTGCTGGGGTTTCTCAGCCCCACTGGCAGAATCTCACAGCTTGTGGCTTTTTGGGAGCTTTCCTAAAATCCCAGGTCCGGCAGCCCTGTGGTCCCACCCACATGCCCATCCCATGGGCAGTGGGATACGGGTCTGCTCCTGCCCCGTGTCTCCTTCTCCCAGTGTACTGGGAGATATTTGGGGATCCTGAGCCCAGGATGGAGCAAAAGTCACTCAGCCAGGGGCTAAGAGGGAAAAGATGGGATGAGATTCCCCTGCTGCCTTCTCCCAGGGCTGACAGCCTGGGGCTCTGGGCCATCCCAAGCCAGGCTGCTTTAACAGCCTTTTCTCTGCCCAATATCCCTTGCTGAGACCCGGGGAACTTTCGACACCCCACAGCAATGAGACCTGCAGTTTAAGGGCTGTTGTCTTGCCTTGTCCTCCAGCTGCTGCCAGGTCACCTCCTCGGGAAGTGGGCAAACAAGGGTGGGGCGGGGGCCGGCGGGCTCTGACTCCCCATCGGGGCAGCTCCTCCGCCTCTGTGATTGGGACTTACTGAAAGGTCCTTTCAGGAGCTGGCAGAAAGCAGCTGGAGGGGCCCGGAGGCAGCTGCAGCGTGTCCCTGCGGGGCTGAGCCCTGTCACCTGCACCTGGGGTGGCTCTGGGACGTCAGAGGCAACCTGGAGAGGTGTTTTTGCAGGAGCGCTGGGAGGGGGGTCTGGGGGAGAGTCTGGGGGAGCTTTGGGTGTCCAGCTGGGAATCTATGGGGCTCCACGGTGCCCGCTGTGATGGAGGCACCCCTGCCTCTCCACCACAGGTCTGGGGTCTCTGTTGGTGGAGGAATAAGGTCCTTCCACCCCAGGGGATGTCCCCTGGAAGGTCCTCAGAGACATCATCCCCTGGGCACAACCGAGGCGGAGTGGCTGGGGGACGTTGCTCAGCCCTCCTGGTGCCACCTCAGCTCTGGTGGCCAGGATGCCTGTGGCACAACGCCAGGTCCCTTGGGGGTGGCCTCCAGCCTCACAGACTGCTTCCCCAGGGCTGCAGTACCCAGCCACCACATCCCTCCATGGAAACCCAGGCGAGGTGTAGCCTGGGCATGGACCAAGAGGAGCAGAGCCTGGCTCCAGGCTGCTGCTCTGCTCGAACACGAGTCCCTCCCAGGATGCTCACCAAGGGGTTTGTGTCCAGCAGACCCAGACTAGCTCATGTTGTCCATTTGTCTCCCCCTGGACAGAGAGCTCTGCATGTCCAAGCTCCCCTCAGGGAAACACCGTGGCTGCCAATGGTTCATCTGCACAAAATAAGCCCCAGCAAACTCATTGCAATGAAAAACCCCTTTTTTCCCCCAAAAAAACCCAACTTCCTACTGGCTTCAGGTAGCTTTCCTCCACGCCCATCAGCTGCCTTTCCCCACACTGCTCTTCTGGGGGATGACTTCCATCGATTTTACATCCAAAATCTGTCACCCACCAGTCACACAGATCTGGGAACCTTTCCCAGAACCCAGCCTGCAGCCAGCTCGGAACAGATCTCTCCAAAACCTCTTGTTCTGCCCCAAAACAGCACCGGAGACCCCCCTCCCCTCCCTTCCCCCCAGATACCAGGGGAGGAGCACTCCGAGGCCAGCTGCCTCAGCCTCCAGCCCTTGGCTCCAGTCAGGCTATTTTCTGCTTGATTAGATTTTGCTCTGTGTTCCTAATTTCTCCAAACCCCTCCAGATTATTTCTCTGCCTTTTGTTACAACTCCCCAATTCCTGTTATTTGCACATTTAATTACGGTGCTGATCACCCCCCACTTCCCACCAGAGCCTGGGGGGGTATCAGCCCTGCTGGTGACAACGTTGTTCCCATCTGGAGAAATGATTCAAGCACCCAGGGGGAGCAGCACGAGGAAACCTTCTGCCAGTGGTGGGACAACGAGGAGGGACAGGCACCCTTGGACCCACCACCGTGGACACCAACCCAAGGGGTTCATGTTTCTGGGGGGACCTTATAGTGACCTTCTAGTACCTGAGAGGGGCTACAGGAGAGCAGGGGAGGGACTGTTCACAAGGGTTTGGAGGGACAGCACGAGGGGTGATGGGTTTAAGCTAGAAAAGGGCAGATTTGGGTTAGATGTTGGGGAAAAGGTCTTTAATGGGATGGGGATAGATCACTGGAATAGGCTGCCCAGAGAGGTAGTGGAGGCCCCATCCCTGGGGATGTGCAGGATCAGGCTGGATGAGGCTCTGAGCAGCCTGATCTAGTTGGAGATGTCCCTGCTTATGGTGGGGGGGTTGGACTAGATGACCTTTGGAGGCCTCTTCCAGCCCTGACATTCTGTGATTCTATGATCCTGTGGTCTGCCCCACGTTGGTGTGAGCAGATTGCCCAGCCCCGGGCCCCTGGAGCAGGAGGGGGGCTCCAGCCCCTCGGAGGCAATGTCCTCTCTGCCATGTGAGCCAGGAAAGCTCAGCAGGGAGGAGCTTGGGCTGGTGGGGCAGCAGAGCAGGGGCAGCAATGGG
>NW_008631176.1:2792-3196 GCF_000691845.1 Merops nubicus | reverse complement strand
TGCCTGGAGGGTGAGGCACCGAGCCCGGATGAGCTGGGCTCTGATGTGGCCCAGCAGCAATGACTCACTGGGCTGCCCTCGGGTAACTGGGGGAGGGCAGTGGGGTGACGGGGTGTCCCTGGTGCCACCCACCTTCCCCAGAGACAAGCGGGAGCTGGAGAGATTCCCACAATGAGGAAACACAGGCAGGAGGCAGCAGCCTTGCCCAAGACTCGTGGAAGATGAAGCAAGCAGGACTGAGGCAATACATCCCTCCATGATCACTGCTGCCTCCTAAGGGGGATTAAAAACCAGTCCAAACCCAGTTTGTCATTGCACACGGAGGGAAACGAGGGGCAGCTCGGCAGCCACTGCCCCTGGCCACACACAGCCACTCGGGCACACCCCCCCCAGGGACGCTTTGG
>NW_008631176.1:0-2778 GCF_000691845.1 Merops nubicus | reverse complement strand
TTTGAAAGCTAATTACAAAAAATAATACCACTCCCCCCACTTCCAGGAGCTCTCTCGCTGCTGGTGCTTTGAGCCCCATCGCCCCCGAGCCACCATCCAGCCACCCTGGTCTCCTCCTGGGGTGACTCACCCTTTGCAGACAATTTCCTTCCACGGAGCCTAAAATTAAGCAAGAGGATGTTGGCGGGGGCTGGGGACACCCCACTCCTTGTGAGCTGGGATGGAGGTAACACAATTAGTAGTTTCCAGCCCTCGGTAAACGAGCATTTGGCGCTTGCAGGAGGATTCCTGCGAGTGATTTCATTCGCTTTGGAAACGGCTGAGTCATTTGTAATCCCTCACATGCACCAGCAGCCAGCCCAGTGCCCGTTGCCCAGGAGCTTCCCCGGGGGCTTCAGCGTGGCCACAGAGCCCCAGAGCCACCATCCCCTGCCACCCACGGCCCTGCGTGCCCGGGGCTGCCACACGGATGTGCCTGAGGAAAACTGTCCCATCCCATCCCCTCCAGCCAGCCACCACTGTCCCCACCACTGTCACCGTTGCTGGTCCAGGTGGGAAGTTCAGAGTGGGGCTGGAGGGTCCTGAGCTGGCCAGGATTTGAGTTTGGACTCATTTCTTTTCTACTTGCTGCTGTAAAAGGTGGCAACGGCCCTAATGCCAGCAGGGCTGGGCAGGTCATCCAGCACCAGGCAGGAGGACAAGGCACCAGTGTCTGTCCCAGCTCCTCCTCACTGGAGGAAGGGCAGGACCAGCTGAGGAGGTGGTTGAGCATCACCTGAGAGGTCCCCACTGCTCCCCATCGTACCCCACATGGGTCAGGGTGCTGGGTGGGGAAGGGAGGAGTGGTGTGCATCCCAGAGCAAGCTCTGCAAACCTCACCTGGCCCTTCCCACCACAGGGACCAGGCTGCCCCCCCTGAAACTGGGCTGGGGATGGGGATGGGACCCTCCAGTCCATTTGCCACCAGTGAAGGGACAGGTTGGGCAGCTCAGAGCCACCACCACCCCCAAACCAGACCCTGTGCCCCATCACACCGTTCCTTTGCCCCCACCTCACCCAGCAGAAGCTGGAGCTGTGCTGGGACACAGGCCCAGGGGATATTTGCATCAGGTATTGCTTTATTTGGTTTTAGCAGCGCCCGATAAGGCTCCTTCCCTCTCCCTGCATGTTTATATGCTGTTGGAAAATTAAATGATGAAGGTTGGGTGTTTGCATTTCAGTGGAAACTATTAGATGATAATGAGCCTGGCCGGATCTCAGCAGCCTTTTGTGTCAACAGAACCACGGGCTCAGCCTCTGCCTGTCTGTGCCTCCAGGAGCAGCCCGGGTCACTCCTAATAATGTCCAACAAGTGCTTTTAGATATCAAGGCCCTAGTCCTTTTATTTGCCTTTTTCTTTTTTTTTTTTTCAGGGGTATTGAATTTGCATAGCAATCCCTCTCCAGGTCTTTGAATGGCAGAGCAACAGCAGCAGCTCATTCATTGGCTCCAGGTCTCATTAGGAGAAGTTATGGAAGGAGCAGCTCCTGTGATCTGCTGCCTCGTTAAGAAATGGTAATGACCTGGGATTACTAAAATGAGCAATGTAAATGCTTCACCCCCCTGCCCACCCCACTACAAAGTGCATCTGCCCCCTCCCAGCCCTCCACCCTTCAGCCTTTGGGGCCATTTTCAGTCCCTCCTTTCCAAAAAAAAAAAATAAAAGCTGAGTTGTTTTGGCAAGGAGGATTTGGAGGGGTCCAGGGAGGCAAAGCTGGATCCTTAATCCCAGGAGATTATCCTGGCTGCTTTCCTTGTGGTCCTGGGTTTCCTCCTCCTTCCTTCACCCCTCCTGCCTTCCCTGCTCTGTCACTAGAAGTGTTAGAATGGTGAAGTTTGGGTCAAAACTCCTCTTGCTGAAAGGACTGGAGCTTTCTAGCATGGAAAATGATATTTCTTTATAAATATGCATATATATAGGCATATTTTTAGATATATATATATGTAAGGAGAAGATCCCAGGTGAGGGGCCAGGGGCATGGCTGGGAAGGATGCTGTGCTGGGGGGTTTGTGCTCTGGGAGGTGTGTGTCCAGCATGGGTTTCTCCACCCCCGGGGTCCACCAGCACCCCCTCTGCTCTGCTCTGGACTGGTACCAAGGTTACAGCACCCGGCGTCCTGGTAGCACCAAACCCCCAAAATCAGGAGCTCAGCTGAGACCGAAAACCTCAGCCTGGGCAGAGTTGAGGGTGTTTTGCTGCCCTCCAGACGCCCAGGGGCCCTTCCTGGGCCTTGCTGGGCAGGGGTGTGTTTTGGAAAGGGGGTCTGGGTGTCCCAGGCAGGAGAGGCAGGAGGGGAGGGGTTGGGGATGGGCAGCACCACGGGACATGCTGGGGCTGGCAGGGCCTGAAGGTGCCTCACTGCCCCCACCCCACGGTCACGCGTGTGGCCAGGCATGCACACACGTGTCAGGATGTGTTTGTGTACACGTGTGTGCACTCCCAGTGTCTCCCAGTGTCCTGACATCTCCTCTGAGCTCTCCACCTTCCTCTAGCTCCAGGCCCCACGTGGAGCTGGCCGGAGAGTGGCGTGACTCCCCTGCACCCCATCTTGGCTGCACCCCCACTTCCCACAGCTTTTTGCCAGTGCTTTTCCAGCTCGGCAGCATCCAAGGAGCGGGTGAGAGGGCTCCGTGCCCCTCCCTGGGCCCAGGGCCCTGGTGGGAGCTGGTGATGGGGTGCTGGGAGCCCCGGGGTGCCCACGCTGGGCAGTGCCAGGCTGAGGTGTGCCCCCCTGTGCT
>NW_008631175.1:254-1337 GCF_000691845.1 Merops nubicus | reverse complement strand
CTCCTCTTGCTGTGCCCGATACACAATTGCATTTCCAAGAAGCTGATAAATACTGCTGGATTTAGGAATGATTTCTATAAACCTTTGTGCCTTCCTGCCAAAGTCCTTTCTCACAAGAGGAATGCTGCAATGAATTAATCACCTCGTGTTTTGGCCACACAAAGCCAACGGGTGACTCATTTTTGGTGGCTTTGTTAGTGGAAATGGCTGGATTGCCACGACCTCTGCTCTGGGCTGGTGCACTCTTTTCTTTTTTAGATGCTTCTGCCCAGAGATCCTGGAGATCCTGGAGCAGAGGCTGGTGGGAAACACCTGAAAAGGCCAGAAAATGTAATGGAGCCAAAAGTTCCATCCCAGCCTGAGGCTGCAACAGCTCCATGTCCCCAGACTGTGTCTGGAGGGCTCTGGGACTCCCCACTGTCTTTTCACATGATGACATAAGTTCCCATAGTGCCTACTGAGGTTTTCATTGAGATTTTTAAGGAATGGACAAAAGCAGGTCAAGGAAGGGAAATACCAGGATTTAGTCACTATTTAATGTGAAGAATCAATCACAGGATGTATCCTAGAAACTGCTTTAAAATCATTGGACCCACACAGACACAATCCTTAGTTTGCTAAGCTGGAAATACATCAATAAAACCTGATAGTGATGGGTAGAAGAAGCAAAGGAGGAGGCAGGGAGCTCTGCCCAGGGTCTGGAGTGTCAGAGAGGGTCTGTGCCCTGAGCCAAAAGGGGCCAAAAGTCCCTGGGGGCAAGTAAAACACCCTCCCTGTCCCAGGGCCAAGTGGAGCAAAGTACAAGAGCACTCCAGGCTGCCTTTAAGATTACTCAATAGGAGTTAGATGAAACAAAAAAATCAGTGTTTCCAAAATACCCATCAGCTCAGTGAGCTCTAACGGGCTCCTGATCCATAACCTGGGCTGTCTGGTCACCGGGAGCCACCAGGGTACCAGGGGATGGTCCCTGGAGCTCCCTCTGGGTGGTGTGCCAGGGCGGTGGGTGAGGGCAGGGTCTGGGCAGGGTCCCTCCACCCGTGGGCAGCACCCTGGAGCAGCATCGCCGGGTCCAGAGGAGGCACG
>NW_008631175.1:0-221 GCF_000691845.1 Merops nubicus | reverse complement strand
CCCCCAGCCACGGCAGCAGGTTGTGGGGCCGAGGAGGAGAGGAGCCCATCCCTGGCCACATCTTGTGTTTGTTTTTGTTGTTGCTCGAACCCAAGTGGCTGGAGCGCGGTAATTAAAGGTTCAGTGGCTCTAATTGGAATAGGTTTAAACGGGAGGTCAAAATCCCTTCTGGCACTTCCTCTGCCTAATAACCATCAACAGAAATCAAACAAATCCAACTG
>NW_008631174.1:1211-12202 GCF_000691845.1 Merops nubicus | reverse complement strand
CGGGCTCTGCTCACCACAACACCCTACTGTCTTTTTGTACAACTTTTTGAGTGTGCAGATGAGCTTTTATCATAATAATCTCACATTATAACATGAATATATGCATAAAGGTGTTTTTCTTCAGTGTCTTTGATGGCTAAAAGGATGAAGAATGAGTCTAAAGACTGGCCAGTGTCCAGACAAGCAGAAACCTAAAGTCTAATTCTGCCTTTCTCTCTGGTCTTGGATAATTGAATCAGTCTTCAATTATCAATATCTCAGTTTTTAAAAGGTCTATGAGAAGACACACTGGAATCCCAGGGTAATTCTGAAAATAAGCACATAGAAAGCTAAAATGTATTCAAATATGAGAATAGGGCAAGTTCCAGTGGTCAAAGGTCAATTGCCAAATACTCTGATGATTGTTATTGACATTGTGATAGCCAGCAGAATTTCATGTTTTTCATACTTGTTAGTTTTTTCCAGTATGTTTAGCTAATGAGGAGTTTTACCTATATCTCGGAAAACTATTCATAGCAATGGTAGAGAAATACACTCAAAATTTAAAAAAATGTTGTCTTTTCTCATAACATGCCTTGCAATTATAAAAGTTTTCTCTTACGAAGTAAAAAGTTCTGCAAGCTAAAAGCATGTAATGCAAAGAGCCATGGGACTTGCAAGATACTATTAATTGAGGTGTATAACCTCGCTGTTCCCTTGTCCATCTATTTCCTTAAATAACAGGCTTGCCTTATAGGGAAATGAGAAAAGGTGCTATGGCCAACCCTAACAACACATCTTGTTGTGTAGCTAAATTACTCAACATCAATCATTTGACATCTTACTGTGGAATTCAGTCTGGGTATAATTGTGGTTTCTCACTTGCTTTCAGTTAAAAAGGATTTCATTGTTCAGTCAATGCAGTTGAGATAAAATATTATGACCGCTCTAAATAAAAATAAAAACAACCCTCTAGTAGTCAAATCTGTTATTAACTGACATAGTCTCTGGACATGAAATGATCATCCGTGATGATCTACCCTCGTAGATACATTCATCAGCATATACCCTATATGCTTTAAGAATGCAGTTTACCTAGGAGATGTACAGAAGTATTTAATGTCCGATGACCTTTTTTTAAGTGATTCTTTTTGCTCTTGCTCATGTTTTCTCAGAGAAAGGGTTGCATGCTATTACTTTCAAGCGTCAACATTTCAGTTTAATTGTGAATGTTAATATTTACAGTTTTAGGCAATAAAAATAGTCTTTGCTATCATCAAAGGCAATCTCCAGGCCAAATTGCCACATCACTTCTCAGCAGTGGACTTCTAAAGATGCACTGCTAAAAGGGGGTGGGGGACGAGGAGGGGGGAGGAGAAGAGAGAAAAATATTTCCTCTTTATAGCTTACAGCTTTTAATTCTCTGTGTTTAGTCTGCTGGCAAGAAGGACAGTGTTATAAGCCCCGGAGGATATATTTGCAGTCCATGTGTGCATTTATTCATTAGGGATGAAACTGAGGTAAACAACTCAGTTCTCATGTACATCCAAACAACATACCACAAGATGAATTAAGTTGAAATGAGTAAGCCAGTTGATAAACCACTTCAAGGAGACCCCTATTATATATCTAATCTTAATTGTAAAGTCTCTATCCCATACCTTCCCATCCTGGCAAATATATATGATACATTTTAATTACAATGAGAATGCTAAAATTCCATTTAGAAGAGATACCTCTTATCCTTAAAGTGGCTATCAGCTGTAGTTAGCTTCAGTCACAAACAGGAGAGATTTTTACCTGCTTCTGGCACAAAAGTACCAGCTAGCTGCGGAAATGGGGCAAAGTTTCCATTTCCTCTGTGCCCTCCTCATTGTATGGACACACTTGTCTTAAAATACCAGTTTCATCAACTCAGCTGGCATCAGATACCCAAATGTGAAATTTATCTCTTAAATGGACACAATCTTTCCAGAGGACATCTTTAGGTACTACTTGCGTAGACTTATTTCTCATTCTGTGAGACAGAGGAGAGAATAGAGGAAATCAGGAATAGGTAAATCTATAATCCTGTAGCTTGGTATCTGCTCACATTAATTACAAGGCCACTTTTATAAGTTGTTCTGTTGAGACATTTTATCACTTTGAAACCAAATGAAACATTCCACACATTTTTTTTTTTAACCAGTTAAGATATAACCTGTATATTCTAACTCTGTCACTATCCAGCTCAGACGCTTCCATCTCAGCTAAACTTTGAACGCTATCACTGAAAAGCTTATTCTTCTTTGGGTAAAATATTTTTAATTAATTTTACTGTGTTTCACATCTATGTATTTTTCAGTTCTTTTAAAGTTTCCTCATTTTCTGTTCCTATTATTTCTTCATTCATCAGGTGTCTTTGTGTTTCCACATATAGTTCAGAGTTTTAAAGATACTTTTCTCCAGTTCTTTGCACTGTCATTAGCACATAGTCAAATGGTAGAGAGATCTTGTTATTACTGTTCCATACTGCTCATTGCCATGAGACTAACTTCTTTCATGGAACTTCAAACAATTCATCAACAATTCTGTATGTTTAGATCAAATGCTGAGGATCTGTTCTAAACAAGAATTGATCTCTCAAAGCATCCATTACAAAGATTTAGAAAAATTGTACTTGGTCTTTACTATAGTATCTAACTTCAAATGGCAAAACAGGCCATATAATAGCTGATCTGATTTGGTCTCACAATTCTACTAAGCTAAATTACGCTGAACCTGTTTATATAGGACCTAAATCTAACCTGAAGCTGAAATGTAAACATGAAAATACATTAGATAAAACACTGGTGTCCTGATAATGAAACTGAATGTTAACAGTTTATTTAAAGTTCTAGATACACACCACAGACATTGCCAAAAGCAAATCTAATTAGATATGTGAATAATTCCTATAGATCTCTTCTCACTTACTGAAATGTAATGAATGAGTACCCTCTATGTGAATTTATGATCTATGTGAATTTGCTACATTAGCTTTTAAACTGTCTTTAGAATGCAGCATTCTGAAGTAAAAAAAATTCAACAACCATAGATGTCTATAGAGTAATAAATACCTCATTTTCTGTATCAGGTCATTATCAAGATCTTTATTAACATAGCAGTATGTTTGAATTGAGCCTTCTTCTGTGCATTATATGCATATTTAATTTTGAAAATTACAAAAAAAGAAATATGTATTTATAAGCTTTGTAGACACCACAGAGGCATTGGGCCATATCTGATTACCTCATGCAATTAATTAAAAATAATTGCTGGCTCTTATTCATCGCTTATCAGAATTTCATTTGAATAACAAAACAGATAAAACACAAAACTGCATCATGAAACAAAATGGGCATTCAGTCTGGAACATACAAGTATTCATTGGGGTCATATTAGGTCATGATTGCACAAAGGGTATTTAAAATGCAGAAGAATAATGAAGTTCTTTTGGAAGCTGATGTTATAAATCAAGATAATTGTTCTTTTAAATAAACAAAACCAGAAGTTTCACAGCCCTTGGTGTACAACTAAAGCTTCAGCCAAATTTAATTTTTTTCTGGAAATAACATTTTTGAATGAATGATCACTTTCCAAATAGTTTCCAAGAAACAGGCACACAACAAACAGTGGCAGATGCCCACCAAGGCATGATGTGTGTGTGTGTTAACTGAAAAAAATGAATGGGCTCACAACACTGCTTGAAGCTTATCTTTGGCAGATTCAGTTCTTGAGGAGGTCAGAAACTGAAGTATTCTGGCCAAAACCACAATCCGTTCTCTAGAAACGGCTAGCAACTATGTTGCAAAAAAGTTCACAAAAAGGGAAACCCAAAACTTATGTATTTGATGAGGGTATTTGGTGATGGTTTGGTTTCTGATGGACTGCTATGTCATTTTATCCTCTGCCTGCCTGAAAAATGATGCCTTTTGGGCTGTAAATGCTGGGAATTTTGCGGAAGCAGGGAAGTGATAACCTAAGCTGCAAATACTGGACTGTTCGGGCTTCATGAGTGCAGCCCAAAAGAAATACTAGCATTTCTATTTCCATTGTCAGTTATTTAATTGTCAAATAATAAATACAGATCAGGACCATTGAGTTAGCTATAATAAAAAGAGGTACAAATATACTGGCAGGACCAATTTTGGTGTCTGTCCGTATATACATATGCATACATGTATGTGTGTATGTATGCATCTATTTATCTTGTCTCATTTCATTATATGTGTTTGAGCAAGAGCTGTCGCTAGTTGTTTCCTTGTCCAAACTAAACTAGAACATTGGCTGTTTATCATCTCTTGTGTAGTTTCTAGAAGCAAGAAACAATCTGTTCATGCATGTAATTGTCTCCACAGTGGTCCAAGGTAGGTTGCATTTTCATATTTGGTTGGTAGAACTCTGTAGCTTAAATGGAATCTTTTCTTCTCTAAAATGATCCCAACTTCCTCCTCCATTCTGTCTAGTAGACAGAGCAAAGAGTACTCTTTCTTTCACCTCATCTGGAATCATTAAACTTTTTTTGAGTTAATGTATACAAAAGCCTCTTCGTCATAGTGCTCCGTTACTCTGCAAAAATGTATTTACTGCTCCTTTCTTTAAGGATTCTTAAACAACATTACTGTTTGTATTAAGATATTTAAAGATATTTCTTCTTGCCTTAAATTGCCATCCATTGCAGGTCTACTGCTTCCCCACTAACTTCTATCCTAGTAGGATGTTTCATGTCTCAGAACTACATTTTTTTTTTTTTGTGACTATGCTTTTCTAATATATAATATGCTTTTCAAATAAATAATTTTCTGAGAAGCAGTAACAAAGTATTTTAAACTGTATGTATTTAAAAATAAAGATTTATAATCACCTTATGAGACACGTGGTATTCATCCTGCTTTGAACGCTCAAACAACAGAACCGTAAAATTGTGAAAGGAAACTTTTGTAACAGAACTGTGCCTTCTGTTACAGATCAAAAAGTAGTTTCCATATGAGACACAGCAGATTATTGCAACTAATTGATTTATTGACTGCTTTGTCTTAAAAGTTTCTTCCCTGGTAAAATGAGTAAATGAGTCTATGTTTACATAAATATATTAATTTGCTTTAATTACTTGAAATAAAATAATAATGGTAATTTGCATTGAATAAGACTGCAAATATTAATTGTCTGTTTTATTTTGGTCAATAAATTAATGTTGTGTACGAGCTCTGGGAGAAACAGTGCTTGAGATTTTTTTTTTTCTTTCCAATCCACTTGTTTCATGAACATACACAGTCCCGTTAGACATCAATAATTTTAAACTAAATGTCTACCTTCTTTCTTGGTACCCTGCTAATTTTTAGTTTCTGCTACCCCCAAATGAAATGTCAAAATACATCTAAGTCTCTGTAGTTCAATCTAGTGCCAAATAATCAAATTTTAAACATTATATTCTAAAAATGTGGTTTTATTCAAATCTTTGCATTCAAAGACATTTAGCAAAGTACTGAAAAGACCTTCACATGTTGTCACAGACATTATAATTGCCTAAAATTTCTGTATAAAATGTCAATACATGACCATTTTTTGTTACTCAGAAAGAATCTCATTTTTAAATTAAAATAATGTTGGTCTGAAATAATATACATTTTTTTTAATTATCAATTACATATTGTGAAGAATTTACTGAAATATTGAAGCAGGTGCTTAAATTTATAGAGGAAATTAAGAATGCATAGCATTATTTAGGGGAGCTGGACTATTTTTTCAATGCATTCTAGTCTTGTTAAGTGCTGAAAGTTCTTAATTATGAGCAAAAGTAAATTAAAGTACTATATAAACCTACTGATGTTGCTCTGGTCTGGGATGAAAACAAGAGTGGAAAAAAAAATCATCTGATTAGGCACATTTTATGTTTCTAGAAAATTTTTGAGTCAAGTGTTTTTTGAAATAAGAAATAAGAGGCAAGCAATAACTGGGAAATAAGTTGTACAGATTTTTAAATAGTTAAAAGTACTGAAGAATTTTTGTCTATAAACTTCTTATTTAAAAACAGTGTGGGATAGCAAATCTCCTACTGGTTTGTTTTTTTTTTTTTTTTTTTTTTTGAGAGACTCTTCTTTTTAAAAGAAAACGCAAGGATCAGGGTTTAACCTGGATGCTTAGTTTTCTTCACACATTCAGCCTTGTGGAAAAGAGAGATCCACCTGCAGATCTGCTGTTTGGAAATCCTAGCCACATAGGAAAAAAAAGAGAAGTAGAAAGCACTTGGGATGTCCATAACTTCTGGATGTCCCACAGAGTGACTGTTAGCTGCAGAAATGTCCAGAAATTCTACATTTTTCACTGTTGAGGATGTGCTAGACTTATTGTGTGGAAGAACCTGGGAATGGCACAACTAGTCTGATGCATTTAGGATGTATCAACTTTCCAGGCACCAGGAAATTGGCAATATTGGTCTAAGGCTTCTGATGTGCTTTGGCTTTATCTTTTTTTTTTTTTTTTTTTTTTCCTAAAAGTGTGGGTTTCTTTTCTCAGAATAATACTTTTGTGAACATGATTTTGTTCAACATCTTGAAACTTGAAATCCTTTTGTGATATATGTTGACTACTTGTTTAACACTTAGACTGTGGAGTATAAAAGAAGAGATAATTAAGTAGTAGCATGGAAGAAAACCAAACCACTTAGAAATACCCTGTAAAGTACATCTTGGGCCCACAGTGGTATTGAGTGTTAAGAGGGAATTCCAATCCAAATTTATAATACCTTCTTCAACCTGTCTAATTATTATATTTAAAATAAAACTTATCCTAGTAAGAGTTTTGTTGAATAAATTTCCAGATAACCTTAAACATATAAATGAAGTTTGTACTAAGAAAACATGTATAATAATGTTTACTTTGATAACCCAAAAGCATTTACAGTTGATAAACCTGCCTCATACAGCTGTAAGGTAGGTAAGCATGGCTTAGCCAGTTCTAGTTTAGAAAACTACAGCATCAAGCAGTTGAGTAAAACAACAATGGTTAGCTGCAAATCTGCCATAATGTTTGTAGTGAAGCACAAAGCTACGTCTATACTGGTAAACAGGGCCAGACATGAGCCTGAGTGCTGGGCTGACATCTTTTTGTTTGTCCCAGCATTAGTGGGATTGTTTGCATTGCTTATTGGAGCCCTTGGTAGTTAAATCATTCAACAATCACATTGTTATTTTAAGTTATTATTATTTTATTGTTGTTATTATTATTGGTCGTTGACCTAAATTGTGCTTTCAGTAAAATCATATCTATTTAATACAATGATTTTTCAAAGCCTCTACTTGTAGCAAATTAAGCTATGAACAGCTTTAATATGCATTTCAGATCTCGATACCTGATGCAACACTCTCATGTCCTTCACAGAAAGTGGATGTGAAGCTTAAAGAATCAAAATTTGAAAAAAGTTGTAGTTGGAAGACAAAGATTATCAGGTTGCTGAGTATTCATCATGGTTGGTGAATTGTTCTGCTGAGAGCTGGTGTGTTATTTCAAGTGCTGAGTTAACTAAAAATGTGATCATATATCACACATTTATTTCAGTGGTTGTGCTGAGAAGTAGTGAGGGTAGTTAAAATTCAACTATACCTCACAGAGAAGAATTAGCTTTATTATTGCTCAGTCCTCCCACTTCCTGCAATAAAAGTATTAAAACCATCGAGAAGCTGTAAATTAGTCACAGTCACCTTGATATTGCTGTCATACATTATTAATTTCAGAAAAAAATATTTTAAAAGATATAACATTGCAATCTCTCATTTACCCTGTTTTTGTATAAATATGAAGAAAGGAAGCTACTAGACGATTTAGCAACATCCACTGCTGAACTTAGAAAATTCAGTGCTCATGACAAACAGCTATCCTTGGGCAAACATATAAAAAAGGAGACTCATATATTTTGAACACTTTCTTCAAGAAGACATGATTTTCTTTTCAGTAACAAAGCTGATGTTACCTTTCTGAAAGTACAATAAATATGCGATAGTTTGCAGTAATTTACTCTGCCTATTTTGAAGCTTGTTTCCTGCACCATTCTGACAAACCTTAAAGTTGACAGTCTTACCAGTTTTGCACTTGGCACAACAGACAAATACATTTTATGATCGTTATGTTCTGAAAAACCTGAACTACAGGCAGTGTAATGCTTTTGGTCTTGGTAGTTTTCCATTAATAAACCCTAAATGTCTTTCCATCACTTTCCCTTTTCTCCCTCTTATTTCACCTTTTCTTGCTTCCCCCTGACACGTATGTGTGCCTTCCTAAGAACTTCCCAACATTTTGACTAAGACAACTTTAAATTTTTCTGAACCTCAAGTGTCAACAGTTTCAAATAAGACAGAGGGGAATGTATGCATCAAGCAACGCATTCTTGAATTTCAGAAGGTTTTAAACAGATGGGAAAATGGATAGAAAACTGAAGCATGAAATTTAATGTTATTAAGTGGAAGGAAACACTTTTGTTTTATTGTCAGTTACTCACTCTACTTAGCAGCAGAAGAGGAAGAGGTCTAAAAATATACTGCTGTATTAGGGCTACAAAAAATGTGGAAGAAAGAATGACTCGCATAAGAACTTGTTCTAGAAAAAGAAATAAATAATTAAATAAGGCCATTAAAGAAGATGGGTGCAGTCATCAGAAAACCTCGACATTAACTTTTATGAAGCAGTTAAATTTTTCACTGCAGCTCCAGATTTGCATACGAACTATGACCAATCATTCACTCTGAAAACAATGTGAGATAAATTTACAGTTTACCTTATGTTCTGTATGGCTCAATACAAATTAATCAAACAATATACAATTAATTTTCACAGTCTGTTAAGCTTTAGTTCTGGGGATGTAAATCACAGGTGGGATTCTATTACAGAGAGATATGCTATTGGGTTAATGAACAGTAAAGCAGAAATCCAGATCTTGTTCTGAGTAGCCAGGCTTCACTACAGTGAAAAACACAGTAGACAGATAAAGAGTTGTGGAAAAAACAAATACTCAAATACTTATTGTCTTGAAAAAACTCTCATAAATAGCAGCTGTGAAACCAACTGTTTAACCACCTGTAAAGGGATTGCAGAACTTAAGCGGTGAGCTCCACTCAGTGACCAAAAATGCTACGAGAAAGTTCCTGGAGTAAGAGTCCAGAAGTATAGCTATTATGATTTCTTTCAAGCTCAACTAATTCTGTTACATGAAAACAAAAGTATTTTATTCTCTGGTCTTGAAAAAATTATGGATTTTGATGTCATGGCAATATTTGTTCTATATTTTATTCATGATCAGAAGATCAGACATGTCATGAAGCAAAATTAGCTTGTATTTCCACTGTATGAAGCTAAGCTCTTGCAATGATTCTCCTGTTTGCTTATATTTACCTAAGATTCTGAAATAATGCACATTTCACAGTAAATTTGGAATTTCCAGTCAGCCACTCATTCTGTGGATATTATTTCTGCGAATTCCTTTGTGGCTTTTTTTCTTAACTGTCTTTTCTATACATATCTACATGAGGTATCCACCTTAATTTCTTTTGGATTTTCTCAGTTTTCTTGCCACTTTAGATTTGTCTTCTAGAAAACATTTGTCTGGGGACTAGTCTTTTCTTGACATCTATCTCTTTTTAGATGCTGAAAATAAAGTAAACATCATTATCATGGACACCATTGAGAAAGCCTTTGCACAAACTAACTTCCAAGTATCTACTTCAGCTAAAGTATGTAAGGGAATTGATAATTCTGGGGGGAGCTGTTTTCTGTTCTAATGTCACTAGGCCTGTATATTTCAATAATTGAGCTAGAAAAATAATGGAAATATTCCCTCAGGATTTTTTTTTCAATGGTTTTGATTAGTGATAATGTATACTTCAGTACTTCTGATTGGATTGGAAAAAAATGAAAGGTTAGTAAAATTTTATTTTTCACATGACTGATTTTGACCTGTAATGAAACGTATTTCTGTTCCAAGTTCTAGCTGTGAGGTGTATCTCATTTATAATCTACTTATGCTTCACTGTAAAATTGGTTATACAGAACTCAAAGATTACTGTTGTATAAGATTAGTCTTTTAAATAAGGAAGTGCAAAAGATTCCTTTAAATCTAATTAGTGACATGAGACTCTGTAGGTCAAGCATGAAAGACTGTTGGTAGGCTTCAAAACCAAGTTCACAATCATCTGGGCCTTGCAAAGAAATGATGGCTCATAGAAGATGAAGTTTATTGTGAAACACCTTCACCCAAAGGTTAAATTTTGTTCTTTTCCTGCTTATTTCTGAGGAAGGGAACTTCAGCTAGAAGACTAAAGTCTGCATAAGCACAGTAAAAACAAAGCACAGCATTGGAAAAAGTTAATCAAGATGATAACTATGTTTCCAAAGGATATCAAGCTCAGCTCTTATTACATTGGCCCTGTAGTTGTTCAAAAGTAAGTTTAATCATTTCAGAAAAAAATGAATAAAATAAATTATAGGGCATAAAATTCAAGAAATTCCTAAGAACAATGAAAGGAAAAAGGAGGCAAAAAGGCATAAAAAGTAAAAAGAGAGCAGATAAAGCACATACTTCAAGATTTATACCTAGAGTGCTACCGAATTTGTTTCTTTTGTCATCCAGCAAAAAAATCCACTGACCACTGTTTTTGTACAAAAACAAATCAGCAGCTGTGACTCTTTGCCTCTCTCTTAGGTTCTCAGAAGCAACTCATTTAGCCTGCCTTGAGCAAATGTCTCATTAATAATAATCTTTGTTTTTGTTGGTTGGTTCATTAAGTTCATGCATGCATAAAGTCGCTGTTGCTGCAGATAATTGCAAGGCCTTTATAAACCAAGGCTTTTCAAACTGTTAAGACATTTATTAATTCAGGAATATGCTACACATTTCTAAAATCTTACTTCAAGCAAGGTAATTGATTAGTTTTTGGGTTTGTGTTTTTTTTTTTTTTTTTTTTTTTTTCTTCCACAACAGCTTATGAACTTTCTCGCTTTTT
>NW_008631174.1:0-1174 GCF_000691845.1 Merops nubicus | reverse complement strand
CTCTTTCCCCACCTATCTTTATTTGTATCATGAGATTTTGGCTATGGGAGCTAGGATAACAGGGTGCTGGGCATGGCTGTACAAGTCTCTGCTTTCTTTGTTTAAGCTGCACTCAAAAAATAGAACAGCTGTTAGTATGTATCCATAATTTTAAGATGCTTTATTATTTTCTGCATGGCAAAATTGAATCATTTTTTTTTTTCCTTCAGAAACGTTCCATGTGACACAAGACACTTCTAAAGATAATAGTGAGAAAACCAAAAAGGGTGAATGAGAAAATTATTCTCTTGAGAGAGTGCTCTGGCTTTCTAAGCTGTAGGGACATCCTGGGAAAATGCTTTCAGTCCATCCTACAGAGTGTGTCACACTTCAGAGAAATTGTTAGATATTTGTTAGTACATTGGCTGGAATACATCAACAAAGTAAACTACCTAACAGAAAAGCTGGAATCAATTATGTAGTCTGGTATAATGGCTATTTAAGTACTTTTATACAAAGAAGAAAGGCATAAGCTGAGACTTTGAAAGCTCTGCCTCAGAATATCTAACTAGCTAATGATTAAGACATTCATGTAAGAGGTAAAGTATATGAGTTAAAACTCTGTTCCTGCATCAGTTAGAGGCTTTGCATGTGTTTTGTCTTGTCTTGTTTTGTTTTGTTTTGCTTTGTTTTGTTTTGTTGGTTTGTGGTGTGTGGTTTTGTTTTTTTTTTGTTCCCATGCAAATTTCTATTCAACAACATACCTCATTTCTGGGACTGAAACACTTCCTATCTTTTTCATTTGCACCGTTCCAGTCTCTACAAAATTGAACCGTGAGCTTGAATATACTCACAGTGAGGGTGCAATTTAGCCCAAGTCTATGTAACCGGCTCACTCATGAGGCAATGAATACAAGCTGATGGCACCATGTTTTTCTATGTTTCTTATTTAAATTTAGACTTCAAAATATTTCTATAGATAAAACTATTGAATAATTTCAACCTGAATTAAAAAAAAAAAGTAATTTTCTCGTACAGAAAAGTAATCTTTTGCCAGTTTTAGTGTACAAAAACAACAAAAAAAAGCAATGTCAGATGTAATGCCAGGAGGTGTTCAGACAAAAGTAAGATTCATGCTGTTATGAGGCAATGTAGAAAAGATATGAGGAAAAGTGTTGTGGTTTGAGGCTTGGAA
>NW_008631173.1:20212-26971 GCF_000691845.1 Merops nubicus | reverse complement strand
CAGTCCCTGCCCAGCCTGTATTGGTGATACAATTAAATACAAGTAAAATATTTTGTTGTCCAATCAAATAAGGTAGATACACAAATGTCATATATGTACTTAGCTGACAAAAAGAACTGTACTTGCATAGATCTAGTATAGACACTGTTGCACTGGCTGTATTCAGAAAGAATTCATTCATACAAACTGCCACTTGTTTTGTCAGTTTTGGAAAGCAACAACCTTTTTTGTCCCTCTACCTGCCTCCTTATAAGCAAAAGCAAGTAGACCTGAATAGTTAGAACATTAAAAAAAGTTATGAAACAAAATTGAGTATAAATAGTCTATTTTGTCTCCATGCATTCTTCTCACTGTTATACATAGTTTTCATCAGTTTACATCTTTGGCAAGGCAAGGAGATTTGACTGGGAAATATTTGGAATCTAACATTTTAATGATAGTATTTTGTTATTTTCCTTGCATTACTCTTCCTCTATAAAAGAACAATCTAGTTCCGTTTCTGAAGACTTTCTATTTTAAATTGAAAAAGCAAATTGAATCAGTCTTCAAGATTTCTAGCTGTAGGAGAGATGTGTCTCAGAACAGGCTGAGTATGGCTAATGATAAACTTTCTCATTTAAAATCTGTTCAAGAATGTGGGGAAAATACATCTGTCCCTTTCTCACACATACACTCAGTTATAATAAAAACAAGTAGTATATATGCTTGTGTAGTAAAATGTGTGTGTTTTAGGAGTCCAAAATTACACAACCTTATTATAAAGGCTTTCTTGAATAAGTTCCTGTTGTTCTCTACCTTTTCTAACACCCTGGTTGCTCAGAACTTCCAATCAAAGTCCGGAGTAGGGAAAAAAAAAAATAAAAAAAATATAAGCCCTGATTGGGATAGAGTGGAACAGAAACTGTGGAAAATACAGAGATGAGCAGATCTTCAGTAAAAGAAAGAGAAACAACTTTGTATTTGTCTTTGAAGAGCATACTAAGATTGGGCTAAGGTTACAATTCTAGCATTGGGCTTAACCCATACTTGAGGCTATTTGCCCTGTAGCCACACCAGGAGAAATTAAAACAATATAGTTGTTGGTCTGAGCTGGCACTTGTGCTTGCCAAGGCTGAAAACATGTGCTAATGTGTGTGGTTACTGCTGTAGACCTTGTTGTCTTTGATAGGATGTCACAGCTATTTTTAGGCAGTGAATTCAGGGGTCTTTCTGCCATTATACAGAAGCCATGCTGGAAAAAATATAGAATGCCTTGGAAAAAATCATCTTTACTGAAAAAAAATCCAAGCAAAAAACCCACCAA
The DNA here is from genome assembly GCF_000691845.1 of Merops nubicus. Taxonomy (NCBI): domain Eukaryota; kingdom Metazoa; phylum Chordata; class Aves; order Coraciiformes; family Meropidae; genus Merops; species Merops nubicus. Next base: position 25,668 of record NW_008631173.1, on the reverse strand, counting down.
AACCTCCAAACTTCAAAGAACACAGTTAACCGCAGTAATGTCAACAATGCTTAAGCAGGAGATGGGTGCAAGCAATAAAACAGATTAAGTCTTCTATTTTTAAAATGGTGAGCACACTGGATTGAAGATACTGTCAAGAGAAGAAGGCTGAACACAGATCAACGGAATATATAGAGAGCATTAAATTGTTTCTGACTTTTGGGGAGTATAGACAATATTACCTTGTGATGAAAAACAAACTGAACAGGGAGTGTCTTATGTTTGATTGGCAAATGTCTTTCAACAGAATGCTAGGCTGAAGTAAACCAAGGGATGGAAAATATTTTGTAAATGGAGTGAAAATATATGCTGGAAAGAAAAAGAAAATACATGAAGATTGCTGGAGGAAAAAAAATAAAGAAAACATTTCAAGGGTAAGGCTGAATTACAGGGATAAAATTGTTTTTACGGTAATCTTTTCTTTTGAACCAAACTGGAATTAAAAAAAAAAAAAAATCTGTGCTACTTTTTTTGGTGAAAAGCATAAATTCAGATCTAAGAAGTCAGCTGACACAGAATTTTTGTTTTTTTTATTTCTTTTGGTTTGTTTGGTTTTTTTTGTTTGTTTGTTTTTGTTTTTTGTTTTTAAATCTTTTACAACATTTTTAATAAAACTCCCTCACTTGTGGAAAGGAAAAAGGAGGAAACAGTTACAGCATACTGCCTTCATGGCAGACTGATTACATAGTTTAATTTAATTGTTATTATAGGGTTTAAGGGAGTATCTGCATCCCTCAACTTTAGATACCAATCTATGCTAGTTAAATTTTCTGACTAGATTCACAAGGCTCCTTCTCCAGAGAACCACCTACAGCAGGGGATAGCTCAGGTACTCTCTCTCTGGCTTTTGTCTGCAGGTGGTTCTGCCTTTCCATTAATTATAGAAAGAAGTTTCTCTGGCTATATACTGTGCTATATGAATGTCCCTTTTTATAAAAAAATCTATTCACTTTCTGCAGCTGAAAGTTCACAATTCAGTGCTACAATCTCAAGACATTTAGGGTTTTTTTTTAATTTAGTCATTTATTTAGACATAAACTCTGAAAAATGCTTACATATAATTAATATTATTAAAGGTTCTCTTACCATCCCCAGTGAACAAATGTTTAATAATATGCTGATTACTAATTTTATGCAGTCCTTAGATCTCTAAACTCTTGGAAAGGGCTGCATACATGTCTGAAATTACAGAGCTCTTTAAAATAGAGTTATTGTTTTCTGAGAATGAATGTTGACTGCATGTTTCTCATACAGGATAATATATTTATTTCTCTCTTAAAGTAGATAAATTAAAGCATTCTCAAACTATATTAAAAAATCTTTTTAGGCCTCTTTTATTTTGTGGGGGAAAAAAAAAATATCATTGATTTTCCTGCCGAGAAAATTCTTACTTTCCAATATATGTGTGCTTTACGAGAGTGGAGCTGTGATACCCACTAGACTGTTATGCATAAGGAATAAAACTGTTGACTGTGCTTTGTAGGGTGGAGCTTTAAATGCTCTTTCTGGGCTGGAAACACCAGGCATTTTGAGATCACAGACTATTTGCAGCCCCTGGCCCACTGAAATAGAATGACAGTATATTTGTTCAATTCCTCTAAGATGCAAGTCCAATTAATGTTGTTTTACATGGAACTGAGCTTGATGTTGACACTACTTTCAGCTTGGAACTACCCTTCCAATTCAAGGAGGAAAATTTCACTTTTAGGGAAAGTAATTCCTTGTAAATATCCATAGAAAGTTATTAAAATGTTATACAATGGGAAATAGAAGGGAAAATACATTCTTTGAGGTTGCATGTATGTTTTAGGAGAGCAAATTATCTTAAAAGTCCACCTCTTCCCTGCACAAGAGGCATGGCAAAAATACCACATTGACTTGAACAAGAATACATTTTGTCCTGAGGAAGCTTGTTTGCACAGAATTTTATGTGCAAATATTGTTGTTTGGATAGCAATTTCAGGTGATACGCTTCCAAGTATCGATGTGGTTGTCCCTATGGTAAGGTTCATTTGTTCATAGTTACTGGAGTGCTCTAAATCTATAACATATGCTACTTGGAAGTCTCTGCTATGGTGATAACAGCTCAAGCCATTTTGTACTACATTCGTTGTGCTTCACAGAATGAGCACAGTAAACAATTTCAGATTTTCAGCAGAAACTGCTCTGAATTAATTCACGCCGAGAAAGTGATTCAAAGGATGGAACAACTTCTAACAATCTACATGTAAAGAGCTGCACTGGCAACATTAAATATCAAACTGCTTGTCTTCTGAACTTATTTCCATTGTTTCTGGTTTAATCTAAAGGTTAAGTTTAGGGTATCAAAGTATCATTATTTTGCTGTATTTTTAGTTTGGTTGGTTGGTTTGGTTTGGTTCGGTTTTTTTCCCCCACCAAGTGAACTAGCAATTTTTATTCATCCACATTGTGAGAAGAACAGAGGTTTAGTGGGCTGTCTTTAGAAAATGACTGGTCAAATGGAGTATGTGTAACATTAATTTCTGCAAGAAGGTTTTCAGAAAGGACTTTGTTATGGTGTGAATAAATATTTGTTGGATGCAGTTAGTTGCCAAAAAGTAGTGATAAAAGAAGTGTGACTGATTCTGTCAGTCAGTATGGCACACTTTGCCAGCAATTAACTGCAGAAAGAGGCTAAAGACTGGAATTTATTTTTTATTTGTGATGTCTAAACTTAGTGAGAGAAAATGGACTTCCCAGCATATCCACTCATCTTAGCCTCGAAGACTTTTTTCTGATGAGTTAGCTACCTTTTGAAATTACACTTGTCATTTTTCCTCCTCTATTTCCTACTGTTTCTTAGTTGCCTGTTTTTATATTTTTGCATTCTTCCTTTCCTCTACCCTTTTCTCACATTTCTTTCTGCATATACAAAATTAATCTACAGCAAGTCCTCAACCTCCCAGTCTTTGCTATATGGTGTTTTGATATAGTTTAATCTTCATTTGTTTTTCAAAATATTGTTTTTTAATACAGATCCAGAGAAGTTAAAAAAAAAAAAAACAACCCATTGGTTTAGCACATTTTTGTTGTAAAACTTTTTTTTTTTTTTTTTTTAAATAATGTTGAATCCAGAGCCTTGATATACTAAACATAATGCCGTTCCCGGTATCCAATATTCAGACACAAACATCTGTTTAGACACAGGTAAGTTCCTCTGTTTCCAATATTAATTCCATTAATAACAGCTCTTGTATGAGTACTTAAGCTTTAGTTTCTTCTTGTAACAATTTTTGTTCCACGGGAATGTTATTCTTTAAGCCAATTCTCTGAGACTAATGTACTGATTTGAAATCCCAGTTTCAAAAAATAAGTCTGTTTATTGATGTATTTACTGAATTTTAAGATTGCACTATCAAGTTTTTAAATGAAATATAATTCACTGAGCTGTATTAAAAACATGTCAAGGAGCATTGTGTCCTTATTATAAATATCCCAGCAATATGATATTTTGAATTATAGTAAGCTAGCAATACAGAACCTATGTTTGAGTTTTATGCCCTTAGCAATGGTAAGATACTTCTGTTTTATGAAATGAGTGATATGATGTTGCTTGCTGTTTTAAAATGAAAATTATTTTCTATTACTTTGTATTATTTCTATTATTTTTTATTGCTTAGAAGGAAAATACCCCCAGAAAGAAAAAAAAAGAGAAAGTGGACTGGACAGAGCATGTGAGCAAGTCTGAAGAATATATAATGAAGATGGTTTGTGTACCAAAAGTGTGCTGGAATTTCACTGAATGTAGAATTTGCATAATTCTATTTTATGTCTACATATTAAAATTTATCTTCAAAATTTAATAGATTCATGGTTCAAAGACATATGGTTAAATATGCAATAACTTTACTAGAGCAAACACATAAAACCAAATGCCTTTTAAAATATTTCTTGAGATGCTACTATTTAGTATCAAGATTTTCATTCAGTAGAAATACCTAAATTCATACCTATAGATGTGCATGCTTTGCACAGCACGTCAGAATCTAAAGAATGTCTACAACTTTAATAGAAAAACTGTTATTCCATTTGACCTTCAGGCTTTCAGAAGTGATCCTAAAGGAGAGGCTAGCTGACTTTGCACTCTCTTCACAGACTTCTGAAGTCACCCCTCTCTACATGCGCTCTCATAACTTCTCCCAAACATCTGTAAGTGTATAGGTGGAAGAAGACAATATAGGAAAAGTTAATGAGGTATGTCTACTTGACAAAGACCTTGAGAAAATAGATAACCTCAAGTTCTGAGCAGGGTTGTAATAGCAGAAGAGGGAACCAGGTTGTTCAGTGAGTAAATGACAAGGGGTGATAGGAGACTTCAGAACTGAGTGCGAGTAATGCTTCTTGGAGGAGAGAAGCTGAAATTGAGACATTCAGTGGGAGGGTTGCCAGAGGAAGGTTTCTGTTAGGAGTTTTTGTTCATCTTTTAAACATCATATAGCAAAACCAGTCTTAGCCATTTTTGTAACTGGAGGACACATCTTGTCATATAGATGTCATATAGATGTATAAATATTGTTTATTCCTGTTTCCTTTTTTTTTTTTTTTTTTAGTTTCTATGATAGCTGTCAGGAATACCTGGTGGACAACCAGTTTGTCTACATTAGAAATAGAAAAAATGCTAAAGATGTCAAAATTGTGTAGTTTACACAATTTTTTAAATGTAAGAAGATAGTATGGCTTGTGATGACCAGACAGTGAAAAGTAGTGAGCCTAAACTTTTATGAATCCTGAAATAAAAAGTGTTCCAGTATCACCAAATATTATGCTATTATTAAATCTTTGAGACTTATGCTATTATTAAATCTTTGGGATAAAGGTCAATGATGTTTTGAGGCACCATGGATAGCAATTTGATTTTCATTCTCTCTATTCACTCCTTTCTGACATTTAGTTTTTCTGATGTCCCAAGCCTAGGCCTTCATGCTGGAATTAATATTAAAAACACAGTCCTGGAAATCTTCTTCCTTGCATTCCTAGCTCCCTAGTCTAACCTAATCCCAGGATAAAAAAATTCTTGAAAACATACTTGCCAGCTACAGTAAAGGAAAGGGAAGTAGAGTGCTACTTGTGTCCCTCCATTCCTTCCTCTTGTAGAAAACATCAGATAAGTGGACTGACCAGAGCTGGAAAGAATAATTGACAGCAGAGGTAAAAGCACACTCAGGCCAAGCATTGCAGAACAGGGTTGGGCCATGGAAATGAGAATGGGGTTTACTGGTGGGTCTGAGGTATTACAATAACAAAGTGGAACCTAAGAATGTAGGAATTGATTTTGCATGTATTTCAAATTCTAAACATGGACTAAACATGTATGGAGGTAATAAGTGTAAAAATCACATTGAAGAAAATATGCAGGATGGCCTAGGGAGTAACAAGGAAAGACAGTACAGGATATA
>NW_008631173.1:5826-20198 GCF_000691845.1 Merops nubicus | reverse complement strand
AGGAATGAGGGAACTCTAAAAAAAAAAAAAAAAAAAAGATGCTCTTCAGATGAATTGTATTTGCTGCAGCCTTATCTGAGAATTCTGTTCTAGGTCATGATTCCAAACAGGATTTGTACTGTAGGGAATTTTCACTGGACTGTTAGGACAACAGCTTTCATCTACATGTCATATCTTTCAAATCAAATGAGAAAGTAGCTAATGAAAGAAAAAGTTTTTCTGTCTGTGAAGTACTTGATTTGGAAAACTGGCAGGAAGGAGGAAGAAACAAAATGTGAAATATTATTACAAAGCTAAGAGAGAAGGATCAAGCTTGTCTACACAGTTAAGATTGCTGATGATTTGAAGTCTATATTTTAATTTCTCAAGCCAGTCAACCTGCAGGATCACAAAAAGCAAATCTGAGATAGAGTACCTGCATCGATTTATACAACTAGGCTGTCATGCTTTTATTCAGGTTTCTGCAGCAGAAAATGTAATGAATGAATCTACATGTCTTTGAATTGGTCACTGTTCATTGCTGTTCAATATCTGGTAACTCCACTCCAGATTTGAAATTATTTTTCTTTTGCTTTCCAACAAAAATGATCCTGCTCTTACCAGGAAAGATTCTGCATTTTCAAAGCCTAGTACTTCAGATAATAAGTGACTGGGAATAGGCATAATAATAAAAGACTATCTGTAAATAAATGAAAGCATTTTATTAGAGTACTACCGTAAAGAACATTTGTATTATTTCTTCATGTTTTGAAAAATGTGTACTTGCACTAAATCTTGATATATATATGTGTGCATAATAAAATTCTAGATGTATACACGAGCCTTTAATATTATAATAAGCACAAATTAGTGATTTGTGACAGCTATATCTAAACCTCTAAAATTCTCTCTTCCCTCCCCCCCCACCCGCCTTATTTCTTTTTTTTTTTATGAGGAGTATAGAGGATGGAAAGAATAACATCAAATAAGTCGTAAAATGGAAACCTTATTCTGACGAGTCCCTGCATGAGACAAAACTTTTATGTTTTTTTTTTCCTTGGCAGTATACACTGACCACACACAAATGGCCACTGTGAACTTCCACTGATTCATTTCCCAACACTCACTTTATTTGGAAGATTCTGTCCAAGACTTCTGTTTAGAATAAATGATAGTCCTGTATCTGCAGTCTGCAGCCCCTTTCCATAGGTAATCAACACGGCAGACCTGAAGGCGGATTCCAGTCCTGCCAATCCATCCAAAAAGGTCTAAGCCTTGCTGAAGTAATGAAAAAAACAAGAAACATAATTCCTTAGTGCTGTTGAAGGGTTGCCAGAAAACCTCTTCTTTATAACTGCAAAAAGCTTGCAATATTAAATGCTTACAAAGATTGTAAAAACGGTTTTCTGGTGAGAAAATATAGGTCTGCCAACTGTTTAAAGAAAGAACATTGCACTGCAGATTTTTTTGTATTTATTTTCTGCTTCTATGAAGCATCAGGCTACTTTGTTTATTTTGGCAACTGCCAAAAGATTTCTTTTGCTTCCTAGGATTTACATGACAAAAGTGAGGTGATTGTTCAGTCTATTTACTTTTCTTTCTTTTTTTTAATGTATCTACCATGAAAAAGCATACCTACACAAATGGTGGAATTACTTTTTTTTTTTTTTTCAGTTATTATTTTCATGATTTCTGTATGAAGGAAAAGGTTCCATGGAAGTGTTCCACAAGATAGGTCTTGATTGTTTTTTTGCTCTTCTCCAGAGCAAAACAAAATAAAAAAGTTTTACGGCATTAAAATTGTACTAGACCGTTTATTTCACCATCATAAAGAGATCACTACAGATGCAAAGAAGAAACATTTCCTTTCCCTATTGAAAAGACTTATTGATGGTCAGACTATTCGTATTGATATGCTAAGCGCTTATGCAAAGAAGGAGAAGCAGAATAAGAAATATTATGGAAGTATTAAACAATTCTAAATATTTTATTCCACACTGTAACAAGGAATATTCATCCATCTCAGGTCCCCAGTTTCCAGATCAACTTTTAGAATGTATAAAACTCAATTCTATAGGCATTTGTATAAGGAATAAAACAAACCTTTAAACTGAGCGTGATGCATCATGTTGACATAACAAATGTGGACATTAATTAAAGAGCAGCAGAATCCAACAGAGAAGTTTGCCCTCCATCTGCTTGACCTGAGGTAATAACAATGCTCGTTTAACTAGAGCTGACAGATTTTCTTGTGTTAGTCTTGAATCACTAAAGTTGCCACCCTCAGTATGAATAACCATAACCATAAGTTTGACATCATACAAAACAGGCAAGCCACAGTTAACTACTCATTTAGTTTGCTGTCTCAGTTGTTTTTCATCTGTGATGCTAAGATTCAGGCATGCAGATTAGGTACAGGCTGGGATTCTGAATCTTGCACACATACACAAGTCTTCAAAAAATTGCTAGGTATTCTGATTTTTGGTAGTGCTGTACACGGTTAAAAGCAAGATGCCCAACATTTGTTGTAAATTCTTCAGCCAATTAATAGATAATGTTTGTATCATAATCGTCCTTTTAGTTCTAGGAGTAAATTAAAAATAATTCAGCAATTAAAACAGTTCTGTGGAAGGCAGAGGGGTGAACCATCCAAGCCTAGATCTACAAAGATACTGGAGGCCACTGGGATTCTTATACTTAGGAAATATAAAGAGCTGTACTTCAGTATTGACCCTCTGCCTACCTGAAGTCAGATTAAAAACTTCCAGTACACATCAGCTTTAATAAACCAGGAACTAAGGAAACCTTTAGTATGAAAGACTTTCATAAGTGTTTGCTCTGCAAAAATATGTCTCTAATTTCTGTTAGTGTATTTAGGTTTTTTGAATGAAAACTTTTTCCTGTGACTCAAAGATCATTTAAAGAATCCGATGAACTACCAGTCTGCTTGAGAAAAAATTCTTCATGGTAGTTTAAATGTAGCCTGTACCCATCTCAAAGCTTCTTCATAGTTCCACAATAGTGTAGCCCTAATAAATAAATGAAAATTAGTCATCAAATCTCAGAATGCATAAGGTCAAAGGTAATTCATAACATTTAATGTGAAAGTTGTCATTTGAGCAACAAGTACATCTTAGTGTGTGACTACAAATTTTGAAGCCTAGATAAATTCCACAGTATCTGTAAGACAAAAATGGGAGTGGAACATAATGAAAGTAAACCATATAAGAATGAACAAGAGTCATTCCTGTTGCTAATCCTAGTCTGCAAAGGAAACTACGGTAGGATCATCAACCATGTTACAACATTTGCTGGTATGAAAAGACCAAGTGGACTCCAACAAACCATAAGTGGACAACTATCAATACCACAGTGAAACAAGATAAACTCAACTACCCAGTTTACTTATCAAGAAATTAGAAAGTCTGTTTTATCTTCTGTCTCATTATGGACATAATTTCAGACAATTTTCAGTAGAGACAGACTACCTAAAGTTTTTTTTTTGGCTTTGTCATAGCAGAATGCACAAAGCACTTCTGGTAGAAGTGGAATTTATGTGGTTTAAAAGCAAAAAGAAAAGGAGGAGGTAAAAGCTTTCATGGTTATTTGTTTATGTTTTTTTGTTTGTTTGCTTGCTTGTTTTGCTGTGGGCCCATCCCAGCCCCTCCGCCCCACTTGGAACTGTTTCATGCAATAAATAACATTCCTTTAAATTATCTAAGTTCCTCAAACTTCTTTTGTTGACCCACATGACAAGAGAGCAGCCTCACAAGTTCAAGATCATAAATCCAAAAATTACAAGCATGGAGAAAAATTCATGAGAAAAGCTTGAACTCAGAGCACCCCTTTCATGAATGCAGATTGGATGTCAGCACCCCTTTGATGAGTGCAGACAGATATCACATAAGATTTGTAAAAATATGCACTTTTAAACTTCCGCCTCTTCTGCCTGTTCAAAAGCACCGGTTACTACGTTCAAACAGGAGAAGCATACAGACCTTAACCTCAATAGGCAGGAACAACAAATTATAGTTTGGTGGACTGGAATAGTGATGTCCAGTCCACTAGTGACTTCAAACTGAGCTCCAGTGCCATATGAAAACATCACAAGGAATCTTCATTGTCATATTTAGACAGGAAATTATTTCAGTATTATCTGGTTTGGGTATCCTATAATAAAAACATATTCATTTTTATGTTAATACAGAAGTTCTGTTTTTTATCATATTTTTTGAGTGTTGCCCTTGCACTGAACAGTTCCCTAAACTGAACAATTCCGTTTTCTCTTCTTCAGTGTTTTAAGTTTTTGCTTTGGAAAGGTAGAGAACAAGAACAAAATGTGTAAACTGATGATTTTAGAAGCTTTTTTTTAAATAAACAAACATTACTATTTAGTGGTCTTAACTCTTCCTGAGAGTTTATTCACATTCCAAGCTCTTAATTTTTTTGGTTTTTTTGGTGTTTTTTCTTTTTTTAATAGTCTAAATTACTAAGCCTTTAAAGACCTCCTTGGAAGCAAAATTGAAAGAGTATCCCATATCTGCATGTTTTTGTACTACATTACATAGGAAATTAAAACATTCTTTTTGTTGCTGGAATTGGCTGAGGAACAGACAGCATTTTTCTTGGTCTGGAACTCTGATGTCAATATGAGTTAAAATATTCTCTCCGTCTCCCTGATCACTGCTGCTTCTGCCTATCTCCTTATAAAGATTATGCTTATGCTTAGTAAATGAAGAAAGGAATTAGTGATGCTCCTCTCATTTCCTGTCTTCCCACAGATGGTGATAAATTCAAATTCAGACTCCATTAAACCTGAGTAGAGAAACCCAGCAGGTGGCTACACTAATGGAAAATCCTGGCCTTGGAATAATGGGAATTGCAACCGACAGCTCCTCTACACCACAAAAAAGATGATGTATTCCTATTGACAGTGTTGCATTTGAGTCCAGAAGGCTGATCTGATAGTTCAGGCTGGGCACAAGGGAAGCAGAAAGCCCCATGGGTATTTTTCTTGGCTACACCACTGTAATTTTTGTCATCTGAACCTTCTATTACAATTCATTGTACAAATCTCATATAAGTTGGAGGGAGCGGAGGCAAAAAAACCCTTCTGCATTTGGCCTACAGGCATACATTTGTTCTTTTTTCTTGGTTTAAAGGACAAATAAAGGTTGACACACAACAGCATTTCCAGCCACTTCTGTATTTTTAATGCTGACATTCTTGGCTCAAGTGCTTTTAGTGTTTCCAGACAAGCCCATCTGAGAGAGTTTGTGTTAAAAAGATGCATAGATTGCCCTGAAGGTGTAATGTCTGATGTTCAGCTATAATTTGTGCAGGAATACTGTATTTATCATGCTTTTTGCCTTTAGATTTTTTTCCCCCTTTCATTTAAATCCAGAGACTGTATTAGAAGTAGTTCTGTGAAACTTATATAAGAAAGTGATTGGACAGATCTATAGACTGAATCTTAAATTTAAACAGCATTTTGGACTATGAGGAGAAAAAGAAAAAAAAAAAAAATCTGTGTGTTTAACACTCCATCAGCAATCTTTATGTACAATATACTCTGGTCTTTTACCTTAATATACACATTTTCCTGAGTTTTTAAACACTAAGTTAGTAAAATGGAGGAGCTGGCAACCAAAGGAGAATTTAAAAATCTCTGCACTTTTACATTATTAGTCACAAAATTGTGTTACACTTATCTGTTCACACAACTCAGATCTGTACCAATTAAAAAAAATGCATAGTAATAATTGTGAAAGGTTGTAAAAGCAATGTCTCTAACAAATCTAATATATTCTAAACATTATTTTGAGTATTATTTCAGGGTAACCTTAGAGTACTCTACAGTAAATCTCCATTACAAACTAAGAATTCTTGCAACAGACTTCTTTGAGTGTTCTGAATGGTGTTTATGAAACATATGATTTGCACAAAATGTAGTATTAGCATATGGAATCTAGAAATGTCACAACACATTTCAAGTAGAGTCTCTGCAATGGCATTTCCAAAGCCAATGGTTTTATTTCTGCTTTTATGCATATGTTTCTTCTTTCACTGATTGTCAATAAAACATAAAACAGTCAAAAAAACCTTTTTTTTTTCCTTGCTTTCGTTTGTTTTATTCTACTGTCTTGCAATTGTTCTGCCTTCTCTAGTCTCCTCATATATAAGAATAAAAATATATGATCTTTTATGTTTTCTGAGTTTTTTGTGTAAACATTTCACTTACTGGTAGTGAATTTAGTCTCAACAAGTATATTGACTAGGACAATTTTACTAACCAAACTGTTCATTGCTTACAAAACACTTTAAATGGGATTGCTTCCTTATCTAAACTACTAACCTCCCACATCTTAATTTCTGACTATTATTCTCCACATTTATGACTTTTTGTTACTAGCATTTGTTTCACCTTCTTTCAAGTTCAGTTCATTATGACTGTTATTCACAAAACTAATTCTTATAATAGCGTCTTCTAACCACAACTTGTCTTTAGCCTTTGGTTTTCTAGTTCCCAGTGTATCATTATTTCTTCCTTGACACTTATTCACACATACCTTCCCAACATTAATTTGAAGTCCTAAGATGGAAAATTATCAATAAACTAAATAACAAATGCAACTAATATGTTTAATATAATTCAGCAATATATAATAAGATTTCATACATGAGGAAATCATCAAGTCCTGCTCAATATACACTGTTTTTACTCCTCATGATGCCCAAACATTTTAATTAGACTGAAGTTATTTCAGTCCTCTGGAAAATAAATTTGCTCTCTTAAGAGAAGAGTAGAAGAAATCAAATTTGAACCAATGGCCTCGCATTGCAGGATATTGCTAGGCTGATATAAGACTAGTCCCTAGGTACTTTTCCAGTAAGACATGGAGATTTTCACAGATGGCTCTTTTCATGCTAAACCTTCTGGAGATACAAGTTACAGTCCTGGAAGATACTTGCTGCCAATCTGCTCTCTCACCCACAATCAGTGAGCTTGTAACTATACTGTAATGGTGCTAAAAGATAGAGTCTGCCATTTTAACATTCTTCTAACATCAAACTACCCTTGTGACTTGGAAACAGAACCTTATTTCAAGGCTGAGTAAATTTAACATCACCAAACAGTCAGTGCATCTTGTCATGTTTTTGCTGAAAAGAAAGAAAAATACACAATGGGATATCTTCTTCAATAGGAGCACCCCTGCTTTCCTCAACATTCTTTTTCACATCTTAAATAAAAACATGTATGCGTAATGCAGCTGGGGGTGGGAACTCTGCTGCAGTTTTTTTTTTTTTTCTGTACATACCACTAATAGGATGTTTAAAAGATCATTGTTTTATAAAAGGTACTCACTGAATGCAAAATTGCAAAGAGCAGGCAATGTGTTGTGCTTACAGAGAAACTGCTTATGTATCTCAGGAAGAAAGTCTGGGAGTAGACCAAAGGACAGCACTATCGCATTTTTGTAACCCTAGAGGGAGGGGACATTTTGCATAACTGTGTATATATCACTCTTATGAGAGATCTTGTTTATAAATGATGAAAAATATCTGGCAGTACTGAAGACAGGCCAAAAGGCAATGCTTGTATTCTGATACGAATATCTTATCAAAGTAGCAATCATTCATATTCCCATATTAGTGATATATCCTATTATGATGGCTGACTATATCTTGGCTTAGACAAAGTGTTGTCTGATAAATAGACTTAATGCATAAATGTCTGTCAGGAACATGCAATGGCAAAATGGGGACAGATGTTTGGCTCTCCTTGGAGCTCATCAGCACAGTTCAACTGCTTTAGCTGTCAGATAGGTTCAGCCCCCAGTCCAGATACAGAGAAGCTCAGTATTTTGAGACTAACTAGAGCTAAGTGAATAATTTGTAGCAGATAATACACTTAAGAAAATTTAGCCTTCTGCTCAGAGAATAGCTGTGAGTAGATCATGCATTTGCTCATGTTCATCAAACAAATGTGTTCTAAAGCTGCCTTGGAAAATATGTTATTATATGAAGCAATCAAATATGAAGAATTTAATTTTTTTTTTTTCCAAGTCCAAAAAGGCAGATGGTGAAACCATGTTCACCAAAATGTAAGATTATTATGTATACAGGAAAGGTCTGCTGTGTATGCTGGTATGTGACAATTTCAGGGTTGATTGTTACATATGGGGCTTTGGAGGAAAGAACTTTTTACATATGGAGCTACAGTGTGAGGTGAGAGGGCAAGAACACAATCTGACTGCTACCTCTTTTAAATAAATCAAAGAAAAATCTTCTCCCCAAAGGTGCTGGCACAGAGCTTCCACTTTCTGAGTCTCTTGGGAATCTCCATGGCGTCCTTTCTCATATGTCTCATTCTGCCTTCAGGAAAATTGTAGATTTAGATGAAGTTTTGGCTATGCAAAAATTCTCAGTTGTCACTGACTACTACTTTTTTTTATTATTTTATTTTATTTTCTAGGAGATGAGAATTAGAAATTGGAAATTGGATTGGGTCATCTGGTTCATTCCCCTGCAAGTAAAAGATTGCTCCCTACAGTTAGATTTGTTAAATTATTAATTGTTGGTAATTTATCTGATTAATTAGAACCTTTTGCTTAAAATAAATTATTCAAATCTATTCATTATCTGACAAGTTTTGCAGGTGGTTATACAATATTCTGAAAATAGTGTGCAGATTATTCTGAAGCATTACCTAAATGTCCCGGGTAGGATCAAAGACCTACTGTGCTAGGTCCTGTACAAACATATACAGGAACACATAGCCCTTGACATGGTATCTTTATAGTCCAATTAAAGACAAGTGATTAAACCACACAGTAGGAGAGAAGCGAAGACAGTGATAACAGTGTAATTTGTGAAACTTCAGAGGATTGCTGCATGTGTGCTCTACTTATTCTGAATTATGAGTATTTTAAACATGAGTTTTCATGAGACATTACTGTCTCTCTTGCCTAAAGGTTGGGCAGTTTCTTAAAGGTATCACAGTACATACTTTCAACAGCAGAATTGGATTTTCAAGATACATACACACACAAATTGGCAGCATTTTTCAGTCCTCTTCCCTGAAACTCCTCGTGACAGGTATTTCCACTTGGAGAAGTAATGTGTCTTCAGGAAGTAAGTAATCTATTTTAGATGTAGAGTTAACAAAATCTGCATTCAAAATCCTTCAAAAACACTTATTTTCCTTGCTTTATACAAGATCTTAGGGTTTTATTTTGCAAAGATTCTGAGGAGTACATCTTTAAGTCTACAGAAAACCTTTCCACCTGAAAGTTGTACAGAGTTTCATTAACACTTGGGTACAAAGTGTTATTTTGACTTCAGTTGAGGGTTTAAGGCAACTGATGAGGTGTATGCCTTTAGATGAACTCTCAAGACTTTCTGAAGCTCCTGTGCATCTCTTGTCTGTTCCTTACCATAAATCATTAGCTTCCCACTCCTGATGTCACAGTTTTGTAACAGCTCCCTAGTGCCTACCTCCATCTAACCTTAAAATAGATCATGCCTTCTGGTAAGGGGCAGGAGCAAGAGTTTTACTGAAAGGCTGTGTTTAAGCACAATGGGTGAAGACCTGCTGCAGTGTCACTGCTGAAGGGGAGGTGAGAATGTCACAAACATATTGAAGAACAAGGGCAGTGAGTTTGATCTAAATAATCTCTGTGTTTTGCTTAAAAGGGCAGCAAATATGTGGCTTTCACAGAAAGGTCCCCTTCCTGTTTGGCCAAACAGTTCCAGTCATCTTTATTACTGGTTTCCACTTCAGGTTACAAATGCAGAAGAGACAGAACATCAGGGTTTTTCAGCTGGAAAAAGTTGAAAAATATGAAATATGTTCACATTTGAAAGTATTGCTAATGAAAACACTAGGTGAAAAAAAGGCTTTTTGTCTAGCAACAATAATATTTTACACTTACTATGCAGTACATAGTGTCTTGCATAAAAAAAAAATAAATCCCTTTAACACATGGCATACACCACCATAGCTTTTCTCACTGAAATGAAGAGATAAATAATACAATTACATCTCTTAAAAACTTTTTTAACTGGGTTAGCCACTTACACGTCAGGAAGGCAAGTCAAGTTAGAACACCTAAATATACAGAGTCTCTGTACAAAATTTTACATACTGTGTTTTTAAAAGACATTTTGGCAAAGAGCAAAGAGTGGTAGTGTTCCTCCTTCCCAGAAACTACCCTGAGACCTTTAATGTTCAGAAAAAAACAGAAGCAGGCCAGAAGGATTCTTACAGAATAAAAGGACACTTGCAGTTTTGGAAGATGAGGTAAATTCTGTAAATATTTATTTCATATCTGTTCATTACCTCCCAACCGAACACTGGGTTTTCAGTAATAGTTCAGAAAAATTAGTAATTTATGTAAAAGTTTTCAGTTTTAGGTAATATTTTCAGAATTTTAGTGTGTCTTAGTTAACTTCATTTCAGCTTGTTTATCTACTCCTATTCCTTCTCTTTATTGTCTTTCTTCTTTTCTTCTTCTCCAAAGCAGTCTTCCCTTGTTCTCTAGTCCTTAGCAATCACAGATTTTACTTCTACTCACTGGTTTTACCTTACTCTTCTCCTTTGAAAGCAATATGGTTTACACATTCCATCTCCATGGTGGATTCCAGGAAACAAAATTTGGATCCTTATTTCTCACCTAATATGTTTCATTCTAGAGATCTACTAGGATTTCAGCTTCTAAAGAACTCACCATTGTGAGGAAATACAGTAGGATAGAGAAGGTCTAGCTGAAGACATTAGAGATGGCTCCAGTGAAAATTTTGCAGGTTGGTATTGTTATTCTCTGTGAAGCAAATACAACAAGCAAA
Source organism: Merops nubicus (assembly GCF_000691845.1). Classification (NCBI taxonomy): domain Eukaryota; kingdom Metazoa; phylum Chordata; class Aves; order Coraciiformes; family Meropidae; genus Merops; species Merops nubicus. The sequence continues at coordinate 9,371 of NW_008631173.1, read as the reverse complement.
GCAGTCTAATAATGGTGCCCTCCACCTTCCAGTGTGCAACGTTTCGTCATTAGCATAAGCTTTTAAAATGTTGGAATCCCTCTGCCTAACTCACATAAGCATGTCTAAAAATAAGTTGTGAAAGAAGATGAAGCAGTATGCACAAGTTTTTGTCCTCCATTTTTTTATGGGGGGTATTGCCAATAAATAATAATATACGATTATAATAGCTGTAGACCTTGCAGTGATGACTGGTTCACCTGGATAAATCTCCAATATCATACCACAATAATAGATCTGATTAACAGTATAACTTCTACGTACTATCAGATTTACTTATATACACTCAGCTTGTAAGTGAGTTCTTCAACAAAGATGAATATATATAGCTTTTTTTTTTTTCCCAGTATGCTTTTGTAAGGATCTCCATTGTTACAGTACTAAGGTAGAATTATCATTGAAAAATAACACTTGTGTAAGACAGATCAACTCTGACACACTATGGGAGAGAAGTATTTACAGTCTATGGTAAAGATAGTACTGTATTGTAATTTATTTTTCTTTCGCAGCCTCCATTTTCAATCCCTCTGTATTATTTTATTTTTGGAAAACAGATTAGGATATTTTTAAGTGCCAGGGGACTTAAGCACTAGAAATCAAAAGGAGCTGAGCACATAAACAGCAGTAGTTGTTTAAAAAAGCATAACCTAAATCTCTTTGCTTATGTCAAATGCTAAATTTATCCCCATTGAGAACTAGGTTGATAAGAAGTTGTCTTTTTAAATGAAACAGCTTTTCTCTTTTTTCCTCTTTTTTTTTTTTTTCCATTAGACAAACATAAACATGTCTTAATTTCCATGTGTACAGTTTGGTGTTCATAAAAATTCTGTGAAATTATATTTTTTTCTTCGTAAAGAAATCTATCTTTGGTTTGAACTACTTGAAGTTTAGAACAGTTATTTGCTAAGTAAGACTTTACAAAAGAAACAAGTTCGTGATTCAGAGTAAATTCTTTTATTTTGATACCTGCAATATTATTCTGCCTTGCTAGGGAGAGGAAAAGGGAATCCTTCAACATGGACAGGACAAAGACTTTGTATTATTCAGAAAATGTTCAATTCTATGCACTTTACATGCATAATTTTTGCCATTTCTGGAAGGGAACATTTTTTCTAAAGAAAGCTTTTCTGGTTGTTTTCTTCAAAGCTGCTTCCCTTTTTCCTCATGAAAAAGCTTCATTGGGTCTTTGGAATAGAGATAAGGGGGATTACAGGGTGTTAAAGGATCCTGCCCTTGGAGCATTTTTCTATATTCTGCTGAGTTTTTTCTCATGAGCTCTGGTTGCCCAAGCAGTGGACTGTGTTGAGGCTTTCCCCCTACAGGTGACAAGGACTGCCAAGGGGTGATGTGTACCCTCATCTTGCCTTAAGCAGGAGTTAAGATGCAGCTGGGGATGGCAACTGTGGAAAACACCATGAAAGCCACCTTCACTCTCAGTATAGGCACAGCCAGGGAGAGCTTCCATACAGTCAGTTGTGATGTGGCCTCCTTTACAGTAGCAGACCTCTGTACACAGGCATCAGTAACCATAAGAATTACTATTGAAAACCCACCCACTCACCCTGAAAAACACAAAGACAACCATGGCCATCTATAAAGGAAAGTTGGCCATAGAGCCGGTTCCCTGATAAACTGTTTGTATTGCCTTGACCACCAGAGTTTGTTCCATACATGAATTATCCACTCATAGCTTATGTATCACATAAGCAAATATGAAACTTTGCAAAAATTCCTCGTTGGTCGTTAAAGCCTGCTTCCACTGTTCATGCTCTTCCCTGCAGTGCTGATACTTTCAGTGCTAGGAACTTCTGTATAGTTCTTACAAAATGACAGTACTAGAACCCCATTGAATATTATTAGTTCAGCACATCTCTGGGCAGCTTGCAAATACCCTTTCAGTTCACATTAGTGTATTTCCAGTCTGAATTTTCTTTTAATTTTAAAAGAAGACTTTTAAAAAGAACAAGAAGAAAGTTCGATGTTTCCTAAAGCAACATTCAAAGCAATTAAATGAAACCTTTTTAACAGCATGATCTTTTTCATTTTTGCTATCACCTCCTTAGCCTTAAGTAAAAACCAAAAGAGACCTTTGAAAAATGATGATTTTTTTTATATTTAATATGTGATCTTTTCATGTTTCGGCTGTTGTATGCTTTTGAGGTGTCTAACAACTATGGATATGTAGCTGGCAGAAGGGCAAACTTATCTCATATCCTGTGAAGAGGTGACTACCTGAAGTGTGAGTATGAAAGAAAGTATAAGAATTCTCTGAAAGGTTTTACTACAGAGAATATAAGGCTGAGACCTTCATCTAACCCTGGATGCATATTATTCTTAATAATGCATATCCGTACATTTTTTTTTCAGAGTTTAAGTAGTGAGCTTACTAAAATTGACAATATTTTACAGAAAATGAAAAAAAAAGTCATGTTTCCTGTATCATTCACAGTTCTTTAATTTGTGACATATCACTTTTATCTCTTCTTGCTTTAACACCAGATTTGGTTTAATTAAATTTATGTCAAATGAACACATGAAACGAAAGGAAAATCAGAAAGCCTGCAGTTGCCCATTAGTGAGTCAGTGTCTGCACAGTGAAAGGCTTTTGAAGCCTGGCTTACCGCCAGAACAAGCCTGCAATGATGCTCAGAGACACCCATGATGCTTTGAAGGAAAGGACTTAGCTGACCTGAACCTGCTCTATGGAATCTGTCCAAATCCTCATGGGCTGGATGTAAAATCTATAATAAGTTTTCTGTCTTCAACTATTTACCTGTCAAGTGAAAAGATGTTGTGGATATACAGTAACTGTACATAATTAATTAGGATATATAATTCTTAATTTTTTACTCGCTTAAAAAGAATCCGCACAGTTTCAATCATTTTTTAAGCCATTAGATATATATTTATCACTGATAGGTGTTTTGGGTTTTTGGTTGGTTGGTTGGTTGTTTTTTGTTTTGTTTTGTTTGTTTGTTTGTTTTTTACAGTAGGTCTAAAAGTCCTTAAAATTTCACTGCCTTACTTTTTCTGTAGTGGAAGTCAGGTGTGTTGGCCATGAAGTGTCTGTCAGAAATCAGCCCTCTGAGACCCTGAGAGTCATGGTCCAAATCTGGCATAGTGAAACAGCGTATGTCTAAAGAACTTTGGGGGTCTGGGATGAAGACAGTTAACTCTTTTCAGATGGGTAATGCTGTGCAGCTGCCATCAGAGAAAACCAAGCTGACACGGGCTAAAGAGACTGCTAAGGAGGTGCAGACTTCTAGGTCTGTGTCTTAACAATAAAGCCTGTCTTTAGGCATAGACTTGTGAAGTGCAGGAGGCTGTGATTCTAATTATTCTGTATGAAATTCAGGTATGGTTCACAATGAAAAAGTCTTTGCATGGTCAGCTTAATCCACTATCACATAGATAAGAAAACGTTGTCAGATTTCGGAATAAAAGCCACTGTACAAACAGTTGGACTCAATACCTACTAAGAAATAGCTATTCTGTACTCTCTTTCC
>NW_008631173.1:0-5795 GCF_000691845.1 Merops nubicus | reverse complement strand
CACTCTTTCTTTTATAGACAAAAAGCTATAAACATATAAATAGCTAATGTGAGTTTAGACTATTTGCTTTCTAAATGTAATCATCATCATGCTGGGCAACTTTCATATATATATCACACATGAGTTATACGGTAGAATATAATGTTATATGGTAATTTGATAGAGTTTTGTTGCCAGCTTGTAGTGAAACAAAGAATTCTCACTGCAATTATTTTGTTACTGTCATGCTAAAGTGTCAGTTTGCATCCAGTTTAGCTGCTGCTAACTCTTGATCCATATCTCACTGCAGTAAGACATTAAATTAAGCCCTGGAGTTTCAGCATCTTAAAACATCAGTATTTTGTCAACTTACTTCAATCTGAATATTAGACCACTTCATCTGAATTTGACGTAAAAAATCTAAATTATATATACACTTTGTAAATAAATAGAACAATATGACAATATATATTTATCTTCTATTATTTAAAATTTTAATTGTTTCTTCAGTAATTCTTTGGCCTGAAAGTTATAAAAACATACTTTGTTGTTAGTAAAAGTGTATACCAATTCAGTAATCTCAAGAAATTACTGCTAACCACATTACACTGAAACCTCCAGAACCGCGATATTTCTTTGCAATACTACACACTTACTTTTATTTCTTAGAGTCTTGCAACTTGCAATAAGATTAGAGTCCATTATTGCAGTCAGTCTGACTCAGTGAGACACATATATCTTGAAATAACATAAGGCTACTGGTTCCCAAACCAGTGTCTGGATTCTGAAAGACTTATGAAATAGGATTGAAGCTGGTAAAAGTAATAAAAAAAACTGGTAAACACATACATCTGATCTGAAAAACAAAGTTTCAGATCAGAACTATAACAACTAAAATTGTGAATACCTAGAAACAAATTTTATTTTTTTTAAAAAAGTCATTATTTATTTACTACAGACAACAAGTTTCATACTATTGTCAGATGCTTTTTCTTTTGGAAGACGATACACATGATATGTGGTAGCCTGAACTCAAAATACATTTTTATTTTCACTTCCCTTTTGACTTACTGAGTCCTTGCAACACTGTATCTGTTACCTGACAGTAACAGGTACCTTGCATGTTAACTTTTATGAACCATAAAAATAAATATACTTCTTATGCATGTATTGTATTTCCTTAACCTCTCACCATCCAATACCTGGAATTTTGCTCTCAGGGATTATAAAGGTTAAAGAAGTTTCAGCCCATACCTGTAGCTGTAATATTTTTAATGTTTCTTCTTTGCACATTCTATCTTTTTAAATACATTTTGTGCATAAAAAGGTGGTATTCTCAGCATTACTCTCAGTAAAGTAAAATAACTGAAAGACGAATATAAAGATGCTAAAAACTACATCCATGAGATTATGGTTTACATCATAGCAAGGTTATAATATGAGGCCTCCTGAACTGCATATCACAACTTTCTGTCACTTGTATTTAGCTTGATCTTAGAAGCTTTGTCACTTGCTGGGGATCTAACTAATAAGATTTGAAAAATAGTTACAATGCTTCCCAGTTCCCCAGGCTACAAGAACAGGGTGCATTCAGGAAAACAGAAAAACAGATTTCATTTGGAGATGCCATAAGCTTGATGTCACCAGGAAAGATGGCTTTTGTTTGTTGTTGTTTTGGAATTTTTTTTGAATTTGTTGTTTGTTTGTGGGTGTTTTAGTGGGGCTGTTTTTGTTGGTTTTGTTTTCAACAAGAGCCTTCATTGATAAAAAGTGCAGCTGCTTCTTATATTGAGAAAGTAATTCTTAAAAAGAGTATTTTTAAAAACTGAATGCTTCATCAGAAAAAAAAGTTCTGATCTGAACCAACTGTTTTGTATCATAAATGCTTGACGTAACAGTGTGATAAAAATACTTTTGTCATGCAAAGTGCCAGTTTCCATTTTACATATGCAACTTCTAATTTTGCTGCATAGATTTATGTAACCACCTCAAAAGTAGATTATTTCCTGTGAAAGTGGCCCAAACCAGGGAAAACTATATGTAGGATAACTTGGAGCAGAAGACAGAAGGCAGCAGCAAAAATACGAGGCTGTGGCAGTGGTGAGAGGTGCTTCCTACACCACTCACTAACCTAGCCATCAGGCAGAAAGTGTGGCCAAACTGACTGAGTTATGGTTAATTTTTGAAACCCCTTCAATTTTTTTAGAATTTTTTCCCTTACCAAATGTAAAATAAAAGCCATTTCTGCATCTTTCATACCTATTTTCTCCTAGTCACAGGATTAGTGGTATTTTTTTTCTCATTAAAAGAGAACGTTTCTTATTTTTGTTTCAAATGTCAAGGTAAAAGGAAAACACTTGCTTAAAAAGTTAAGTTATATCTACACTATTAAGAGAAAGATGGACTTAACCCTATGATCCTTTGTAGATATCTCTATTAGTATTGTAGTTTAATATTAGGAACTACTGATTTTTACCCAGGGTTCTCAGTCATACTGTGTGGTGTTTGAATGGAAAGATTCCTAAAGTAGAATGTTTTATTGTCTTTTTGGATTCCACTACATTTAACAATATCACCTTGATAGTATGCATGACATTTCTGAGCTTGCTTAGTCGTTGCATTCAGGAGCATCTTGTTTCCTTTTGGAAGATGTAAAAAGAAAAAAAAAAAAAAAAGGGAATAAGCATAGAGAAATGGTGGGTGGGAACAGTGGGAATATAATTATGATTTCTGTCAAAATGCCATATTTACAGAAAACAGGAAATAAACCTCTGTATCAAGAGCAGTCTACCCAGAATATATCACCACCTGTCAGACGAAGCAGAAAATACCTTCCTTATTTGAAATCCATCTCTTATATAAATGTCACAGAGTTTCAGAACTGAATGACAGCTTGAACTGAGGAATCATCCAAATCTCACGTTTTTTCGTTATGTTTCTACAGCTTTCTGTTGTTTGTTTTTTTTTTTTTATTTTTTATTTTTTAGAATTGCTTCTCCACTAACGTATATTGTAACGAAATGAATTTTGCGAACTGATAAATGTATGCAGAATATTCTGAATTCAAGTTACTAATTTTAATTTATTTTTTTTAAATAATGTTTTCAGAGTATAACTTGTGACATTAGGACAGCTGCTTTTTAACAGTCTGGTTCTATTGGAACGTTTTGATGAAAATCCAGATTAGAACACAATCTTACACCATCTTTGCAAGGCAGAGAATCTTCTTGAAGTTAAAATCAATTGATATCTCAACCCATTTTAAAAGTATTCAGATCCATGCCATTTTTTAAATGGAAGAAATTTAATCTGTGCAAATCAACACAGATGGTTGTTAAATGTGCAGTCATTTTTTAACATCCTGAATTAGAGAAGTGATCATTGCTACAAAAGACTGAGTGTATATTTTTGATGATCAGAGACACAATTTCTTATAAAACCTTGGAGTAAAGGGTAGTAAGTGAATCAAGGTCCTTCCCAGTGTTTGTTCTGTTTGGACTTTTTTTTTGTTTTCAAAGTTGTATTGATTTATGATATGAAGGTTCATAAATTAAGACAATGAGAACCACAGATCCTGCTAAAATTAAACCCCCTCCTACATAATCCATTTGGTCTTTTCTGTGGCTTTCTACGGGAATTAAACAATGGCATCACCTAACATTGGCAATGAAAATGCTTTCAGACACATTTCATGGATCAAAGAGCATCTCTGTTGATGAATCTTTTCTTTGTAAATTCCATAATTCCTTTAAACATGCTTTGTGACAGAACTGCAAACCAAAATAAACATTTTCTTCCCCAACAAATAACATTTTAAAACTTCTAGTCAATTTATGGCTTACAGAACAAGCTCTATAACTATCAGTTCATACACTACACAGTGTTCCTGAAACAGCTGCTGCCTCAGTTTATAGTAACATGATAAAAGAACCTTCTATTGGTACGTGTTGTTCTTTAACACAGAGTTATTGCAACAAAAGTACTTTAGACATATGGAATTAAGGAGGAAAGCAAAGTATCCTCAGCACACTAATTTTCTTTGCACAACACCCAATAGGTTGCTTAGTTCAGAAAACGCTGTTATCTAGTTTAGAAGAAGCAATGAGCAATGTGTCTCCTGAGAGAGAAGAGAGAGATACAGAGAGACAATTATGTGCTGGTTAAGAATATGCCATGAATCTATTTCCCTGCTTTTACATACACTATTTAATATCAATGGGATAAGAAAGAGAAAACTGCCAGTGTAGTCATTTAGTGTTTGCAATTCAGCTGCCATGTGGAAACTCACTATAGGCATGAGCAAAATGTGGTGTGAAGAATATTTGACAAAATTATACTGCAAAAGTGAACTTTGTGACTGCTTGCACATAGTTAAGTGTCTGTGATTGCTATTTTTCATGCACTGCTTTAGACAAAAAAAAAAGAAAAAAAATACTCTCAGGTAACAGTAACTATGTCAAAATTTTGCCTTTCTGTGCTGTTTTTGTCATCTGGTTGTATCTGGCATTCTATATGAACACATATTTTTGCATATATTTTGTTTATGTGTAAGCCTTGGCATTTTAGCCAGCTCCTGCAGAGGCCCCTTAGTACCATATGCTTCTGTTTTTCTTCATTGTGTGATGTGATCTCTTCTGACTGTTACATGCACGTGAAAGGACAGTGGGCTTTTGGGGGAGAAGAAACCATGCTTTAAGAGAGCACACGTCAGTTGCTCTTCAGTCCTTTGGAGCTGATTGGATCTGACAAGTGTTGTAGCTACTCATCGTAATGGATGTCTCTGCGTTAGCAGAGAAGAGGTGAAAAGGATGTAATTCCCAGTGGAAGAAGGTAACATGAACTATTATTTAATTACAGGCTAATATAAACAACCCTTGGAATCCCTTGTTGGTTTGCAGACTTGCCTCTTCCTTTCCCTGTGAGGCAACAATCAGGGCTTTTAATGCAGCACAGACAACTCTGCCTGTTAGGAAAACAGTTCCTAAAAGGTATAATAGCTCATTCCTTTCTTTTATGAAACACAGAAGCCTGCATAAATATGCCATCAATTCTTGAAATCACTCATGGTTTTTTCCCGCTTAAAAGATTATTTTTCTTATTGAACAACTTGGAATAACAGTTCCATATTCAACAGCAAGTTTGAGATCTGGAGGTTGTTTGCTTTATTCATAAGGAAGGTTTGATTATTTCTCTGACTGAATCTCTGCAGCTTGTCCGTACCCAGGCACTGATGTTTTGGTTCAGTTCAAAACACACCTGGCTCAATTCTTTGTGAAACCAACATTCACTTTGTTTGTTTTTGTTTGTTTGTTTGTTTGTTTTTTTCTCAACTGGAGAAATAAATCTTCTGTTTGTTATAGGTGCTTTGGAAAAATAAGCTTGTGATCATCTGTTTTATCTACACTACAAGATTCGCATTTACCTGGACAGCAGAAAACAGCAGTGCCAAAACCTAAAGTTCAGACTTAAATGCTGGAAATACAATTAAGGTTTCATACTCAGAATTAAATTCAAAATATAATTAAGATTTCATAAATGAGAGACAATAAAAAAGCCTTCCCCCCCCCCAAACAAAAACACAACTAAAAAACTCAATTAAGACCCCAACAAACAAGCAACCAACCAACCTCAAAAAACCCTAACTAGGTACTCTCCAAGATAAATGCAGCAAGCAGCCAAAAGTTTGGATCCTCATTAGCCCAAAGTGATTTCACTCAAAGTTACACATTTTTGCACATTGTTGGGTTTAAGCCTCTTTACTGATATGTTTCATTTTATTTTATATATTTCATATATATATATTTTACATATAATAT
>NW_008631172.1:29927-34784 GCF_000691845.1 Merops nubicus | reverse complement strand
GGACAGAACAGTAGCCAAAAGATTGAACAAGGTCAAGTCACAGTGGTGAAAAAAGTCACCTCAGAGCAGCCAAGGAAGTATCACCAGTTGCAAGGACTCCTGCCTTTCTAATGAAGGATGACGAAGCAAATTAATATAACCTCATGACTGAAGGGGCTAAAAATATGTGTACTGTTCTGAAGCTGCTCAGCATTAATTTGTTATACAACTGTAGCTCATTTGCTTTCAAACATCAGTCTTCATATTTTAGCTGCCACCACCAACCTTTTCCTGTCTTATCCATCCAGCTTGCAAAGCCACAGACTTGGGGAGGAGTGGATGGAAAGCTGCTGGGCAGAAAGGGACCTGGGGGTGTTCACTGATAGCTGGCTGAACATGAGCCAGCTGTGTGCCCAGGTGGCCAAAAAGGCCAATGGCATCCTGGCCTGTATCAGGAATAGTGTGATCAGCAGGACCACAGAAGTGATTGTGCCACTGTACTCAGCACTGGTGGGGCTGTACCTTCAGTACAGTGTTCAATTTTGGGCACCAGAGCACAAGAAGGACATTGAGGTTCTGGAGAGGTTGCAAAGAAGGGCAACAAAGCTGGTGAAGGGTCTTGAGGAATGGCTGAGGGAACTGGGGTTGTTTAGCCTAAAGAAGAGGAGGCTGAGGAGTGACCTTATGACTCTATACAGCTACCTTAAAGGAGGTTGTAGGGAGGCAGGTGTGGGCCTCTTCTTACATGTCACAACTGACAGGACAAGAGGAAATGGTGCTGTTACACCAGGGAACGTTTAGGTTAGACATTAGGAAAAACTTCTACACTGAAAAGGTGATCAAACACTGGAACAGGCTTCCCACAGAAGTGGTTGAATTAGCATCCCTGGCTGTATTTAAGAACTGCCTAGATGGGGTGCTCAGGGATATGGTGTAGAACTGGATTGGTAGAGTTAGATAATGCTTGGACTTGACGATCTCAAAGGTCCTTTCCAACCATAGTGATTCTGCCTTCTGGGAAGAACTGTCTCCCATTATGCCCTTTTGCAACGCATGGGAAAATGTGGAGTCTCGTTACTTAGTGAAATTCTAGTTGCTTAGTGAAATAAAGAATAAATTAAAGGAAATAAAAAAGTCGAGTACTGCTTCATGTTTACTGATATTTTTCCTGCCCACATTTTTCACATGTATTCTGTTGTGTTTTCACTGGAGGGGCAAAACCCCTCTACCTCCAAGACAGCTTTCCTAAGATTCTACGAATCCTCTTTGCAAATATTACTCATGGAGTCACATATTCTGGTTTGTCCATAAAAACAAACACCTATTTTGCCCAAGACCCATCCCATCCATCACTGGTATAGGTGCAAGTGACAACAATCAGACACATAAGGAAATAACTCTAATGCATTTCTATCTCCATCTCTGGTGAGTTCTGTATTCATGGCACACCTCTACTATAGTTCATTGCTTAGTGAAACACTTTGAGCTACAGCCTATGAAAAGCACTAAATAATCTGTAACAGAATACAAACTGAACAATCTTGTATTTAAAGATTAATGTTTCTTCCAGCAGAATAACTGTCTGACTGAACTGTGTTCCTGCGTGAATTAAAAATAGGGAGTAAAGGTTAATAGGGTAACGTTTTGTAACTATTTGCCTGCACTCTACACATCCTCAATGGGGAAATAATGCATGAATTTTAAAAGTTCACTGATCCTCTGCTGGAACTAGTTTTAATTTCAATGCTGTTTTTCTCCAGCTGCTTAACAGCAATCTTTAGCTTGTTTAGAAAAATATTTTTCTACTAGATTTCTGACACCTTATTATCTCAAAAGAGGGCATGCAGGTTTGCCTACACACTTAACAAAACTGCAAGGTGAAAAAGCAAGTCTGGGACAGAATAGCCTGGGAGGCCACAGATGAGGAGCACACCCAGTTCAGTCATCTCTGTGAGAAGCTTAAGCAGTTTTGTGAAAATTCTTAACAATGGGAAAGACAACTGCTAAAAGAAACACATGACCCAGACCTCTCACTGAATCTGCACAAAATGATTTGTAGGAAGAAAATAATTCTACCACTTTTGCCATCGTGTCAACAGAAGTGAGACCACCTCCTTTGCTGTTTTACTCTTCGATATCAAAGAAACATTACATATAAACTAACAATAACCTTGTAAATTTTTTCAACCCATTATTTGCAGCCCCTGTGCACTGATAGAGAAGGTTGATGGCACGGAGGGTTAGAAATTTCTGGGATTTTAAGTGGGGAAGTTTGAAATGTTCTCCATCCAGTAAAAGTGTGGAATAAGTGCTAACATCATCAACACTCTCAGGAAACCCCAAAACACTCCTCAAGCTCATTGGCAATGGCAGGAAGAGCATGTCCTGAGGTCAGAGCAAGGAGATGCACTGAGAGGTGCATTCCACACACAGGGTCCTGTTCAAGAGCCACATGTATTCCCTTGAAATCTTCTAGTTTTATAACTGTTCACAAATGTGCAAAAGGATTGCTGTTCTAATCACACACACACAAGTTGGCAACCAGCAATGTTAAGAACAATTTAATAAACATTGCACAGCAGCCTGAAATTATCAATGGTATCACAGAGGCAAAATGCAAGCAGGCATATACCACACAGTTCCCAGTATCAGCAGTGATCTCAGGCACTGTTGTTATTTCAAATGAATTAAATAAAGAATGAGTATTGTCTTTCCAATTTCCAAATAACAGAATATTTTTATTAGCTAACCAAGTTCCAAATGCACTGAATTGGCAGATGCAACCTGCATAATTGCTCTCTACTACTGCAGTACCAGCAATCATGGGGCAAGCAAGAGATGCACAGCATTATGCTATGCGGTGTAGGATGCCTGCATCAGAAAAAGGCTCAGCTCGGAAAAGCTTACAACCGTCACAAAACTGGAAGAAGGACAGCAAATAGTGACATGAGCAACACAGAACCTTGGGATTAAAAGAAGCGTATGTCCAAAGATGTGACCATAGGACAGTAGTACTTCTGACATTTCAAAGCAGCGCACTGACTGATCAGCTGGGTCTTCTTTTCTTACATTATTCAATAGCTCAATTGACTACTGAATGCTCATTAACAACTGTTTTCACTTTTAGTCATAAGGAATTTTCCCTGACAGTGACCTACAGGGATGCAGAGAATTCATTCCCATTCAGAACTTCTACTCAGACACTACTGCCCTAAGTACCTATGAATGATTTCAATGTATTTGTGCTAGAGGAATTTAAAGCAAGGCAGTTACCAGGATCTGCATTTGTCCTATACGTATTGCACTACAAGTGCAAGATCAATGGTAGTGTTCAGACTCCCAACCCCGTGGCTCAACATTTTTATATTACTGAGAACTTTGCCTTTGGCTGTCCGAACTTAAAAATAAATCACTGCTTTAAACTTTATGCTACTGATGTAATTTTTTATTGTTGAACTCAACAAACTGAAAACTTCAGAGAACAAGATTGTGAAAAATTGCTTCCCATTTACCACATTTTAAAGCAAAAGATGACCAGTTTTAAAGCCTTTGGTTTATCTCTGCACTTGTAGAGTCTAATTTCTTGTAAGGATCTTGTTACTGCAGGATCTTAACTTTGTGATGAGTAGAACTAAATTTGAATCTCCAGATAAACAGTTTGGCTCTTATATGGTCTGTTCATTTCCCTTCTCCACTTCAACAAACTCCTAATACCTCTCTATATTTTCAGGTTTATGACTGTTTTTTATAAATCAATTTTTGCTCTTAGCTATGCTTACTACTAAAGTTAGTAGTCTGTAGTGATATAATCAAGATCAGATTTTATTTCAGTGCCTATGAAACCATTTTTAAACAAACAACAAAAAAAAGTACTTCTGCATCTATGGTCCCTATATAAGTCTTGACAATTTCTTGTTACGGGATCTGATTTTTTTAATGTCTCAGTCTCCTATACATCTCTTTGCAACACCAAGGTACGCTATACATATTACCTGCCTGAAATGTTAAACATGTAATGAAAAATCTGAGATCTATTGCTTCCTTTTTCTCATTCTTTCAACACAGGGGATGACTAGCTGCATTACCCAGTGACAGAAGTAAGGAAGAAAATGAAGTTTTCTCCTCCTTTTCCCAACCCCAGGCTCATGCTGTTCCCATCAGAGCGTACCAGCCTCACCACTTCCCCACAGCTCTCAGCCAAGCCTTGGCTGCAGCTCTGCTCATGAATCCCTCCAAGCCACACACAGGGGTTTCATATCTGTGCAGGCCTTCTCCTATCAGTAGGACTGCCTTGTCTCATGCTAATGCTGCCAGGCAATCAAAGAGACATTATCGATGTTTTGGTGTGAGAGGACAGAAAATGATTTTTGCTAACTGACAGAGTTTTCACCACTTGCTGACAGTCAGCAGACAAGATCTGGCCTGAAGCCCTTGATGCTGAAAAGGTTTGGCTTATACTTTTCATTCCTCATGGTGCTAAACTGAAATGACTGCACATTATAAACACATATTTGGTGGGAAACTCTTCACTACTCCATTTTTATTTAAGTTTTCTTTGATAGGCAGGCTTTTTATTTAAGTTTCCTTCCATTAGCAAACATATCTCTTTTTCCCCCTGTAGCTGTATTTATGCAATATATGATTTTGTGTTGATCTAAATCTTTCCTGTCATTCTAAATTGACTGCCTCGATGACTGTGCCATTTGTTGTCTGAAATTAAAGCTCTGCAAATGTCAGTGTGTAAGCTAAAATGTCTTATTTTTACTTATATCAGCCCATGGAGTCTCTCCTTGGATTCTTGTTTTCTTAAACATGTTTGAATGGAACTATAAAACAAGCCTCCCACAAGTACTGGTAGGTCAGTGAATGTTACTGCTT
>NW_008631172.1:20101-29896 GCF_000691845.1 Merops nubicus | reverse complement strand
CAGCAGGAGCAATCACCCAGCATCACAGAGTCTGTCAGATGGACAGTGTTAATTCTCTGGCGTTTGGCTGGTAATTACAGAGCAGGAGAAAATGCCTCTATACCTAGAGGCAGAAATGGAAAGGGCAGCAATTACAGTCGTTGACACACTATAATAGCAACTCACTGGCATCCTGAACAAGTTGGTGGTGAGATTAGTGTTCCCAAAGTCAATGTTTGCCAGCAGTTATTGAAGCATGTGTTGTGAGATCCTGTGGAAAGTCAGAATAAGGAATAGCTGCATTCATTCAGATACTGTGGCTCTCTTTACTGAATAGCATTTCCTCCTTCTCCTGTTCCAGGAGAAAAATATCCTCTTTCCTTCCATGCAGGCTCTATGGTTCTGCAACACTGGACTTAAAGGATCCATTTAAGTACTCTTGTACTTTTGCACTCAAGAACAGGACTTACTGGTTCATAAATTCTTCTTTCTACCACAGTTCCTAAGCTGGGGAGGAGAGGTAGAAGCAACCACCCTTCTGCAGATGGGGAAGTGCTTCACCCATTTGACAACAGGTTATTTCCAGGAGACATTTTCAGATCCTCTCAATCAAGTTCTCTTCACTTTTCAAGCATAAGGTTTAGAAAGATAAGACTAAATTCTGTCTATCCAATTGTTTCAACTTAGAACTGCAGGAGACACACTGTGAGAAAAGGATCAGCGATACCAGTGCCTGGCCTGATGGGACAGCTTTGGGGCAAGCCAAAGGCAAGAGCTGGGTGGGCTCTGGTTGGGACCACAGCTCACATACACAGCAAACCCCGAGGCCAGTTCTTTCCTGAGCATAAAGCCATTATGTGTATTGGAAAAATACGAGCTTTTTGTCTTTTTTTTTTTTTTTAACCAACAACTACATCACCAGGAAGTTTATTCACGTCCTAAAGAGCTTTAAGGACAATGTTATTTGATAAGGTGCATTTAAAGCAGTTCTCAATACAATCTTCAGCAAAATGAGAAGATACTAGAAATCTGTCATGCAATTTCAGTGTTACATACAATTAATTGTTTCAGTCATAATGCTACTGGTTTTGTGATAATACTAGAAAGTATTTTAAAATAGTATGACAGAAAACGTTTCTTGTATTACTACCAGCTGTTACGGAAACTTTTGAACTGTGCTTAAAATAAAACTAAAACTGAAATGTTCTTGTTTTCCCTTCTGACATATTGCTAAAATTGGTTAAACAGTGGAAGAAGTGGATGGTCAATAGCGTGATTAAGAATGGGAAAAAAACCAGCAAGGATGGGAAAGTAGGAATGACACTTTCTGACTAGCCTTGGACAGTAGGTAAGAATTCTTAGGTAAGAGTTCTCAGCACATATTAAGAGTCAGATTTTTTAAAATCCTCCCTTTTGAGATTTACATAGTAAGATTTTTTTAGATAAATTCAGCAGTATGGATGCTTAATCTGTAGCCTCCCAATAGAAACAGCTGGCCTAAAGAAGGCATAAGAAGCTTTACATCGCTAAGCCCCTGACCGAGTTAGGCAATGATCACAGACTTACCATATGGCTGAGGTTACAAAGAAATTAAGAGTAGTTACTGGCTCAGTGATCATCACTTATCCCATGCTCTGACTGAGACAAGAATTTTGCAAAGAAAACAAGGTTTTGGGGGACAAGAGGGAGGAAAGGAGGAGGTAGCAAACACTAAGCAATTTTCTATAGTCCAAAGAAGTTAAAATTAAAAAGAAAAATCCTTATGATGCTATTCTGGGACATGACCCAGACTAAGACTTGTACAGAAAGAGTAGTGGCTGGCTGTAAGAGCACATACTTTCTATGTGGACTTACTACCTTGAGAGGAACACAGGGCCAATTTCAGGCACAGGCAAAATATGTAGATGTCCAAAATGGCAGACTGTCTTAGTAAGAGTTGTCCAGGCTGCCAGGTCTCCTCAGTGGCATGGTCCGGAGGCGATGGCCTTCCTGCTGTTACTGCTATTTTTATTCTTTTACTTAGGGCAAAAATACTCAGTTTTGTCTAAACTGTCAAGCAGCATTGAGCTGGTTCTGATGATGAACATTTTTCATTAGGAAGTAGTGCTGAGAAGTAACAGAACCAGGCTCTGTGGCTGGCAGTAAGCCTGCCTTATCAGCAGTGCACAATTTTGCTGTATCATCCCAGGTTTTTCCTTGGCCCTTGCACCCCTCACCCCAGGTTTATGAGTCTTCCAGCCCTACTCCAATTTCACTTTTTCAGCACTTACTCTGTTTTGGCTCCTGCTGTTCTTTTCCACTTCTGCTCAACTTTTCTTTTCATCCTACCTTGCAGCAATTCTTCCAATTTCCATTGGGTCTCCTGCCATGTCTTCTCTTGCCTTCACTGCTGTCCACCAAATCCCAACCACAGTTTTCCAACCACAGATTCAGAGCTCCCAGATAACTCAGGTACGAAAACCTACAACTAAAAGCAGTTCTGTAATAGGCAGTACTACGCTAAGTCTGACGCCTGTGTATCTGAATCCAAAGGACTGACAATATTTTGTTGCTTCTTACTTAATTTCTAATGTAATTCAGAAATTATGTCTAAATGTCTAAACTTGAGTAGCCTGTAGCCCCTTCTCCCTTCATGTCAAATAATCCCTTTACTCCCCCTAGAACCTGCTGAATAAGTATCTTCTCAAGCTTATTTGAACCGCCACACATTAGTCTTCTGAACTTGCACCAATAATTGCAGGATCCTTTAACAACATATCAGCGACTTACAATTTTTGAGAATACTTTCTTAGAATACACTGTGGAAAGTGGAATACCACTCGGTTTCTATTCTTGCAAAGTAGGTGTCTTTGTAGTTGCTGCTTTACATTTTCTTGTTAATTTTAATCAATTATTGTTTAATTTACAATTCTGTTTGTGTTGTTTTTTTTTTTTTTTCATTTTTTTGTACAACCTACATGTCAAAATCTGCACCTGAAATAATTAATTAACGTGACAGACATGTTCTTTTCTGTGAGCCAAAACTGATGCTCAGAGATATCCTGCGAACAAATCTATCACGTAGATTTTTTTCTAGTGGACAAAGGTCAGACTTTATCACAAAAAAAAAAAAAATGTTGTTCAAACTAATAGCTACTTTTCCTCTTTACTAACAACTCATAAATTCTATTAATGCTAATAAGTTGCACTCATTTATTAAAGATGGAATATATCCACCTCTATAAATAGATTTACATAATGAGACTATGCTTTGGCTTTAAGTACTTTGCTGAAATTGAGCCAAAGTCATAAACCCCATCACCTTCTCTAGCACAATATGAAATTCCAGCTTGTTGTTCTCACCTTGAAGACCTCGCTGACCACTGCAGGTCCTTACCTATTTGTTCTCAGTGTTGCCTTCTTATGCCATTGATTTGTAAGCAGAAAACTAGAGCAGGCCCAACAATATTTCCTGCACTAAGCTTATTCAGTTTAACTATTTAGGAGCCTTGTACAGTAGAAAGCACTCAGAGATGACTAGGGTTTTCATAAAAAAATACTAGATGGTGCTCATGGTGACATTTAGAAGAACATGCACAGCTCTGATGTTTAAATAGCAGGCTGACATCTTGGGAACAAAGTGGATTACAGGGTAAACCAGAATGGAAATTTAACTGAAAATTCTCATGGGGAATTGCATAAACTGCTCTTAAAGCTGCCTGCAAACATAATACTTCAGAGGATGTAGAAGACTGATTTTAAAATCTTATGAAGCCTCAAAATAAGGATTCAATTTATGAAAAACATATCTAAAGTGAAGAGATTTTTCACTGGATAAAGTGTAACTAAAGTTCCCAGAAGTACAGCCACTGGCACTGTCTCTGACTGGAAAAGGGTGTAGCAAGAGGGATGTGAGCCAGACCATACCACATGATCCAGGGGCCAGAGAACAGACATAATTTTACATTATTATCTAGAATAGAAATGGTATTTGAGCTTCTCTCTCTGAATATCATGTACGATTCCTTCAGCTTGTGATCAATTAATCAGCTGGAATTATATCTATTCTATAGAGAAAAACATGGTTCAAAGCTATTAGGAAAGTGGCTCTATCAAAGAACTCAATTAATTGCAGAGAAAGTTTCTATAGGTTTAGTCCTATATTTTATTATTTTGGATACCATCCTGATATGCTTCACATTCCATAATTTGCTCTGAAGTTAGTATGTAGATGTCCTAAGTATCATATTTAACACTAGCTTTTTCCATCTTTGATCCACATAGCTGAGTAGTATCAGATACTTTTTTATAAAGTCAAGCAAGTATTGAAAAGATGTAATCTCAGTACAATCAAATCACCTCATGTGATTTGATTCAACAGGTTTTTCTGTCTATTTCTGACAGAAATAAAATGGCAAAAAAAAAAATAGGCATTTAATCCGAAGGCTAATAATGTTTTATTATGGAAAGCTTTTTGCCCTCCAAAGGCAGAAGAACATTCCTGTAAGCCATGACGAATTCTGGAAGGCAGAACCTTGCCCAGCTGTGAAGGGAGAGGCGATGCCTGGTGCCACTGCTGTGGCTCTAGGGCTCAGCATTCAGCTGGATCTGTGCAGTGCTGGAGCCAGCAGCTCTTGGGCATTTGCCACTGCTACACAGCTCCTATACACTGGTGTCAAAGCTCTCCTCATTTCCGCAGCACGATTTTAGTGGACAAATCAATTAATGGACTACTGGCAGTGGTAGTCTGTGAATTTACTACATTAATTCAGTAATTCCTGGGTCACTTATTAACTCCAATAGCCCCACTTCACTCCCTGTTTGAACCGAGCTCAAAAGAAGGAGCCTACACTGCTGAGGGCTCTGAAAGATCTTGTCCCTGTGCATGTGGTCCAAGGGGAATCCCCCACACACAGGAAGATGGAAGAGCAAGTGATACCATGAAGGACATCTAGATACTAAAACAACCCCCCAACATTTTTTTAAACAAATCTGATGGACTGAGGAGTACTGAGATATTAAAATAACAGTTCAGCAAACCTTAAGACATGCAGACAATCTCAAAAGAAATTTCCCTTTTCCTCCCTGATGCAGGTATGTGCTGTTGCAAAATACTAATAAGCATTTTCTGTTTCACCTGAAACTTAGCAGGTGGCTGCAGCAAATACCTGCAGGTATGGAGATCTGTGTTTCAGCCTGCAGAGCTCTCTGGGATGGGTTATGTGAAGGGTACTATAACGTATCTTCCTTACTATAAAAAGACACACAAACTTTTTCTACTCTCTGGACATTCACAAAATAGTGTCTTTGTCTTACAGACCTTTTAAACAAACCGCTGTAATCCCCACTCCAGGGAAATGCTGTCAAACACCAAGAGGATGCATGCACTCTTGTTGAAATGAAAAATATTAATATAGCACCTCCACCATTAAAAACCCGCACTAAAACCCACACACTTGTCTGTAGAATAATTTTGAATCTGTCCTGAGCTTCTGTTTGAACAAATCTGTATCACTGTGATTTTATTTCAGCACATAAATGGAATCAGTTATGCTTCACTGAGTTCCTTCTTTCTCCCTCTTCTTTTTTTAAGATAATGGAACTGTCTCAAATTAATAGGCTGGTTTCAATAGCTTACAAATTCTCTCTACCCTTTAAATACAGAAGCACATTCTCTGCAGTTTCATTTTGTTTGCTCCTAGTATATATGTGCTTCTAAAAACTCATATACAAATAGAAATAGTACACTTCTATTCCAAACGGCACTTAAAGTTAATAATCTTTTACTACTGCACCCATTTATAATGTCAAATATAATACACCCAATCTGATTAGCAAACTGTGCTTCCAGCACTCCACTTGGATGGTCAATAGAACTTCTGTTCTTACTAAACCTACCAGCATTTGCTCTTCATTCCAGTTCACAGTCAATGTAAATGAAAGAAAAAAAAAATTAAGAAGACATGATTTAGATTTGCTTAAGAATATCAAAACACGGTCACAGTCTTTTTTTTTTTTCATTCTTGATGGCTACAGACTTATACATGCACAATTCAGTATTCTATGTAAGAGCATCCTCATTTGATTTAACAACATGATGATGAAGCTTCATCATAAATTATGTAGAAAAAGTGTCCATGAGATTGTTCCAAGCATAAAATTGTACAAAGAAAATTAAATATATACTAAATAGATATAATAGAAATATTACATATAAAAATATAATGTAAGCTATATTAAGCTAGATAGTAAAGCCAAGTGCAATGGATCATATGTGAACACTAAATCTGGAATTGTGTTGTAGGCAAGAAGTTTTATGTATTTATGCCACCAGGGATGTACATAGAGATGTGCTAAGCACAAGTACCAATCTATACCATGTCTAAAGCGTTGAGCAACCACACACATGAACCAGAGGTGCTAAGGCATGATGCAGTAGACCTTTTCAGGCTGCAAACCCTTATAGTAAACTGGCAATACAGTCATAGAAGCATAGCATCATCTAGGTTGGAAAAGACCTTTAAGATCACCGAGTCCAACCATAAACCTAACACTGCCATGCCCACCACTAAATCATGTCACTAAGCACATCTACACGTGTTTTAAACACCTCCACAGATGGTGATTCAACCCCATACATCCCTGGGTAGTCTGTTCCAATGCTTGGTAACCCTTCTGGTGAAGAATATTTTCCACACTGGACAAGGAGATATTTGGATATAAAGGAACCACAGCTAACTTTGAGCTAAAAGAGCTATGCACCTTCATTCTCCTTTAAAACAAACTTTCCCTCAGGGTACAAGTCAAGCAAAGAGGCATGGACTCATAAGAACTTCTATGTATGTTAGCTGCTGTCTCTAGGTACATCCACAGGTTCCATACATACAAGCGTGACTAAGGGTGATCAGAATACAAAATTACATTGTAATGAATGCAAATCCACTATCACACTTTGATATAAAGCACCATGACAGTACGAGCCAGAAACACAGCCTCCCTCGTGAAATGGAAAGAACAAGAGAGCAGGAAAAATCAGCAGGGCCTTACACATCACACACACTGGTGACACAGGGAGTTGTGAGGTGGTGGCTTGCAGCATATCTTGTAAAATTATCTACATAAAGGTAAATATATGTGTAAAACATTCCCTGGTTATCAGAGCATTACAAGAAGCATTAAATTGCTTTAATGGTTCCTCCAAGCACCTAGCACACTTTTGGGGGCTGTAAAAGTAATTAATAATAATATTTGCAATAGCAAGTGAGATATTGCTCATTTCTCACTGCCATTAACCTCCCCACTAAACACATCCATGTTTACAAGACAGAACTATGCCACTCAATGCCAGAATGACCTACTGTGTCACCAGGGGATAAAATAAAGGAGAAAAAAGATTCATGCATGCCTCAAGTCACAAAATTATTTGTGGTATAAACCGCATTGCCAAAGTCATCAAGTGCTATAAATAAACACTGCACAGGCATTTCCCTTCCTTACAGAAACACAAATTGTATGTTTCACCAGAAAAATATAACCTGCATATTAGAACCTTTATCACTTCCATCACATCCTACACAGAGTAGGATGTCTATACACATTTCATGCAACTAGGAATATCTGGTCTTGCTCCATTAAGTACGTATTTGTATGCACCCCACACTACTATGTCTACGTGAAAGCAGCCTGAAGTAACCTAACAGTTCCCTAGACAGAGGTATGATTTGATGTTTAAGGATTAAAGCATATGAAGCATAAAGGTATGCATCAGCATTTTTTGAGATAAACACACAACCATAATGGACTCTATTGACTGAAAACACAAATACAGGTTCAAATAATTTCAGATAGACATTGTCTATGACTAATCTGTAGTAGCCATAAGCTATTTGCTTAATTAACACTTTGAGAAAACATTCACATTTGTAATGAAGAATACTAGAAATGATCTGACCTCAGGAAAACTGCAGCAGAATATGCAATTTATGATGTGCTCTGCAGCTCAAGACACTGTAGGTGTAACAGAACATGTACACAATTCCATAAGCACATGTCTATGAAGACAGTCTGAGGGACCAAGTTCTTATAGCCCAGAGAAGAGAAGACTCCAGGCGTAACTACCACATCCTGCCAGTACCTAACAAAACGGACACCAAGAAGATCGACCCAGGCTCACTACTCCAGTGCAGAAGAAAGAGAGAGATGATGGGCATAACCTGAAACAGAGGGTCCCTACTGGGTATGAGAAAAAAATAAAATCAGTGAGGATAACTAAGCACTGGAACAGGTTTCACAAAGGCTGCAGGATCTCCATACTAGGAGGTTTCCACGACTCATTTGGACAAAGCTCTAAGCAACCTGTTCTGAAGTCAGTGTTGTTCCTGCTTTGAGCAGAAGGCCTCCTGAGATCCTTCCCACTTGGATGAATATATGCTGCTGTAACTACCCAAGGAAGTTAAAGTTTCCAGTTATCTGTTCAAGGGTTGATCAAAAGAACATAGTTACATGAGAAAAGTGCAGGTATGGATTTTCTTTGTGGCTTTAACAAAAGTAAAATCAAATAGCACATTTTATATATAAAAATATAAAAGTAATGTGCTATGAAGACTTCTTCCCCCAAAGATATGCAAATTGTTTAAAGAAAAAAGGCAAGGATTTAGAAAAATGTCTAAAAAAAGAGATACACAGTAAACTAGTTCAGAATAAAGATTGGCATTCAGTCCCTGGGAATTTTTGTTCATCAGGACCACATTACAGAAAGATAGCTCTCATGAACAATGGAGTTCCTATCATCACATAACGCAGTAGGAACCTATAGCAAGATGTAGTGGAAAAAACTGTTTTCCAGTGTTATTATATTTCAGGTTCAATGACTTGTTAAAGCTGAAGTATCAATAAGAGATGTTTAAAGTGTAAAGGTATCAACAGGAAACGTTTGCTTGTAGACAACCCATTGTAAGCAACACAATACTCAAGGCAAGCCTGGCTAAATTGAGCTTTTACAGTTTGGTTTTCTAGTGACAAGATGGTTTTGTACTGGAGTGAGATCTACTTCCATTTAAGTCACTGACAAACATTTCGTTGACTTAGAATCATAGAATCCTTTAGGTTGGAAGGGACCTCCAAGATCATCAAGTCCAACCATTGAGCCATTAGGGCTCTAAAGTCCTCTGCTAAAACAGATCAGAATCTGTCAGGGTCGGAAGGGACCACAAGGATCACCCAGTTCCAACCCCTCTGCCATGAGCAGGGACACCTCTCACTAGATCAGGCTGTCTAGACTTCATGGGAACAGACTGGGGCCTCACAACTGAACCATTTTTCAATAATCTTAAAATAAGTGGAAAAGAGATGTGTTAATCTAAATGTACGATATAGGAGCTGTAGCCCTGGACACCTCCAAGCATCTCAGGCAATGCAGAGGCCAAGAAGCAGCAGCTCTTCTCAGCACATTATCTGTTTGCTGACTCATCTTTAGGTCTTGAATTCAGGGTCATATACACTGGACAGTAGTTGCTGGAGGTTTGGTTCTGATTACAAGGTTTCAGATCACAACATAGTTAGCTAAATGTAGTTTCCTGCCCTGCCCTGAAGAGTTGTTTCAAAAGTGAAGATATGACTTTCAGGTAAACATTTGGGCAGATTTAATTCATATGCTTTGATCACTCCTGATAAATTTCAACATAATTATGGATTGTTTTATGTGATAGAACTATTCTTATAACTTTAACTGGGTCAGAGAGAGCAGAAAACTAATCACTTCAGATGTTTAGGGTGAAGTACACCGCTTTATGACATTCAATTTTTGGCATAAACCATTGTGATTTTCTCCTGGAAGTC
>NW_008631172.1:0-20070 GCF_000691845.1 Merops nubicus | reverse complement strand
CAGGAATGACTACTTGGTCACCAGGGTCCTAGTTATAGCACCACCACAAGAAGCCTCTGTTCACTTCAGTTCCTGATCAAGTTTAGTATCCATTCCATGTGAAAAAGAGCTGCAGCCTCAATTCTACTGTGGGTTTGAACCTGGAACAGATACATTCAGTTGCAGACTTTTGTCTGCTTAACTAGAGGCAGAAAGTCCTCAGTCCTGTTCTTTCCACAGATCCTTCCTTTCCAAATCTCCTGCAGAGACAAAAGACATTTGCCAGGGGGAGGGAAGTCTTAGGAGGCCAGAGTTTATAAAGAAAAATTAACAGGCTACCTTCCAAGCCAAACTTAATTTGGAACTAGCATTGATTTAGGAAAACTGTGCAAAATGACTATTGCTGCAAACCCCACTGGTCTTCCTTTTCAGTGCTTCTTTTGAGTAATGAGCAGCCCAGTTCAGATCCAAACCAGCTTAGAACTCAAGTGTCATCACATCCATTGCTTTAAAGTCTTACAGATTATGTTAACAGTGTTCAGTTTCATTGTATGTTCTGGATTTGTTTGAAAATAAAAAGGTTACAGACTAATAGTATTGGTTCATGTCTACTCTGCAAATACTTTTAATGAAAATGTTATAATTCCTGTTCTTGCCTTTCCCCAAAATTTTAAATATTCCTATGCCCATGATGGTCTCCTTTTATCTTTCTATAGTGGTAATAACATACTTACTGCTTGAGATGGCTTTTGTTGCTCCAGCTGCACTTCAGCATTTAATCAACTATAAAAGCCATTTATTGCTTCATAGACTCCATCTCCAGGAACATTATCACTTAACTATATGGTTGCCCAAAGCAATAAAAGGAAAGCTGTCTATATAGTACATGTACACCCCATTCATCTTTTTGTGTAGTTCTAGTATCCCAGAGTAAATTATGGCTATTTTGTATCACTAGTAATGTACTTTCAGAACGTCAGTGAAAGGAAATGCACATACTCTCCTTGCACTGAAATTATTTTTAGGGTAAACCACCAGCTGGTAACTTCAGATCCCAAATTATTAAAAAAAAAAAAAAAAAAAAAAAAAAGCAAACATCCTGTATGTTTCATAACGGATAGAAATCAGAACAGAGTTATCCCAGTTCTCACTGCTGAGCCAAAAAAAAGTAGGAAACATTTCTTTCTCATCTGCAACATTTTGCATTTTTCAGTACTGAACATCCTGTCCTCTGCCACTGGATTTCTCAGTTACTCAGTGTAGCTCTTCAAGTTTGTCTTTGTCTTTGCTATACAAAATAATCTACTGTCCTCAGCAAGTTTTACTATCACTTTCAAGATGATTCATGATCAGGTTGAAAAAGACAAATTCTTTTAAAACTACAAATGAATACCCTCTAACATGAAAATCATTATTCCTATCCTGTTTCCTGTCTGTTTTTAACCAATGCAAACATGTTCTCTCTTGTCCTACTCTTCTCTTATCTTGTTCTTCTACAACCTTGCCAATAGCCAGCTCAACTTGAGGTAGATCCTCTACTTCTGTAAAAACAGGTCCAGCATAACAAATTCCCCAGGCTCCTTCCAAGTGATGGTGGCTACAAAAAAAAAAACAAACAAAAAAAACCCCCTAAAAAATCCGTTATTTATTCCGTTAGTCTTACTATCCTTGAGTACTCCTTCAACTCCTGCAGAATAAGGCCTCTAGAATACAGTCTGCACCCTGTACCCATTCTCCATTTACATCTTCTCTGAGGGTCTTGGAAGTTCATTCTTGCTGCATATTCCAAATACCATATGCCCCTGCAGGAGACAAGCACAGACGTTGCTTCTCTTCCCTCTGTTCTTTTCTTCCACATGTATACTGTGAGTCATAAGCCTTTTTATACTAATGTAATAACCTGACTTGTACTAAATCATTAACTACTTGATCCTTTTGGGACCTCCGAGTCTTAACGTAAAATTTCAGTTTTCTTGCATGTTAAAAAAAAAGGAAAGTTTCTCTCTACAGATATCAGAAGGGAGCCCTGTAGGACTCTAACTCAGTTTTGGCTTACCCAAATCTGACCATATTCCTGTTGGTAACTTTTCAGAACCTGTTGGGTAAAGCTTTCACTAATCACACACTGAATCTTGGTGATCTAAAAAGAAAAGCTCTTCAGCTTTTGGCAAAAGAGCAAAGGAGGTCTAAACCAATCACTTGATATGTGACACAGCTTCATAGAATCACAGAATCGTTTAGGTTGGAAAACACCTTTAAGATCATCAAGTCCAACATGTCATGTTTGATCTTTTCTCTACAAAATTCTCTTTTTCTTTCTAAAGCTGATTAAATGCAATGTAGTCTTGACCCTTTGTGAAAAATCATGAACAGTATTACAAATCAAATTACTTATTCTTATAATTTAGAATTCCACAAATACTAGGATTTATAACAGTTTTCAGAATAATTACTCTTCAGATCAAAACAGTCAGAAGAAGAAACACAAAGCCAACATGTTTCACTTATTGTTACACACAGCAGTAGTGTGGTTTGTTTGGTTGGCTGGGTTATTTTTGTTTGGTTTTGATTGGTTGGTTAGCTTTTTACAGGATTTGTACAGTATTTTAGTCCTGATTCTTCCATAACTGAGCTAAAAATGATATATGAACTGAAGGGAATCTCTCTACCTATTGCTGACATTCACTCTGATTAAAGGCAACAGATGCTGAATAACACAAATCAGCAACTGAGGACAGGACAAAAAAAAAAAAAAGTAATTTACAAAGGCATCCCAGGACATGGGATATTTGCATGTCTATATCAGTAAAGCCTCTGAATTCAGTAGACATGCTACCCAGCATCTAAACAATATTATATTAACCAGAACTGCAGTGTGCCCCTGTGCATTAAATTCTTCAACTCCAAAAGAAGAGATTCTTCCTAAGAAGTTCGGAAAAACATTTTTGCAAGCATCAGAAGAAATCAGAGTTCCCTTCCTTGTCGCTGCATGCATCCAGTCAGTGTCACCTCTCTGTTGAGAAGGGTGATCAAGGAGGAGTGAGGCAGGAAAGGCAATGCCCCCCCACATTTCAGCTACGTGCACCCCTCCGATCTGCTCCTGACTGCCAGAACATGATGGGGCAGGGCCTCATCCCACCCAGCAGCTCTGTGGCTTTCCTATGTTAATTTATTTCAAAGTAAGTTCAGATTTTGTAAAATCAGTGTACACTTCCTCACCTAAGACAGAGTGCTCTCTGTACCAACTGACCATTTCAGCTCAACACCATCTTTCATTCCGGGAAGTTATACCATTTTGCACACTCTCCCCCAAAATCATTCTTCAAAACCAGAGAAGACTAGACAAAACATTCTTAGCACAGGAAAGCAAGAAATGAGCAAAAAGCCCAGGACACACATCCATGTGTTAAGTACTCACTTACGTCTAGGAACTAATGGAGCGTAGAAGAGGCAACAACCACTTCAGTACCAGGTGAAGTCACATTTCCAAGTTGTGGAAGCAGGTTGGGAGATCCTCACTTGGAGGCCTTGCTGGGGTCACTCCACATAAACCTGTCACTACATTGTGTTGTACATAACAAAGAATATTACTCCTAGTACTGACAGATTTTCAGGCTGTTTAATGGATTAGGCACAGAAGATCTATGTGTTTTTAGTGTCCTTACAAACTTGCACATCTACAGCTAGTTAATGAAGGCAGCAGTATTAATGGACCTGATCCAACTCCTACCAGAAAGACAATGGGAATTTTTTTATAGGTTTTAGGGACTTAGGTTTGAAAGAGGACTAATGCAGATTTATGGCAGCAAATGTTGCAGCCAGTCAGTCTTCAGCTTCCTGCAATGATTTACTGCATATTGATTTGATCACTCAGTAGGAAGTGTTATAAAAGGGATTTACACATTGATACTAATAGATACTCACTGCTCATTCAAACTTTCCTGATCATACTAGACCAAAGTGTGGTGGAAACAGCCACAGCAGAGAAAAAGGAATTGGAAGGGATAAACATCTGACACACAAGTAGGGCTGGGCAGCGGAAAGACATATGCATTATCAAAGCAGTGGGGAGGCTGAAGCATGAGCAAAGTTAGGGCATATTCGGGATCTAGAATAAAGAGATTTGAGAGGAAACAGATAAGGGGATGTGGAGAGATAAAAATGTGCATGAAAGCAGGAAAGATTATAAAGAACACAAAGCTGACTGGGCACAGGAAAAAACAGAGAGCTGGAATGTGAAAATAAGGACTGTGAAATATTTCAGGAGATTACCAAGCCAAGAGAGGTGCAATATAATGTTAAAAATAATGATAGAGAAAGAGAAAGGAAGAGAGAAACCAAGACTTTGAGTGCTTAATTTGTGCATGTAATTAATACCAAATTAATTTCAAGGTAAGCAGGCAAGAATTTTGCCCTGTTTTCTGCAGCCCTTGTCCACAGCCAGAAGCACTGATATTTGACTATTTTATGAGGAACCAAATATTTGTTCTAATTTTACAAAACACATCAGCTGAATGATGTGATATTTAAAGGTGTCAGATTAACCATGTTAACAACCAATCAGCTCCACTAATGTGTTTTCAAAATCTTAAAGAATGTTGCTAAACACTTAAGAAGCAGCAAAATCTTCAGTAGGAGGTAGAGAAGACCATATTCTAATTAGTCATCTGGTTGCACCTATACAAGCTATGCCAAGTAGCTTGGATTTCCATGTCCCTTAAAATTTAAATGCAAACAAGAGTAAGTGTAGAGGTCCCTGTTTAAATTACATGCAGGAAACACGCTTCTAACTTCATGAATCATGGGCTGCTCCTGGCATGTAACTGAGTGCAGATTAACTAGTGGGGTTCACATCTTCTGCATTAGGTTAGCTCATAGGATGGGTAATAGGAATCCAGGATAGGTCATTTTCACTGAGAATTAATAATTTTAAAGACCAAAACTTAAGTGAAGGCATATCTCCATGTTTAACTTTTGCATGAGAACATTGATATGGTATTATCACAACACAGGCATGATTGAGGTCAATTTACTTTCATTTGAGCAAATTCTTGTGAATATTTTCGTTGCATTTTTCCCAGCACTTTTATGAATAGAAGGAAACTTGTAGATAGCTGTAGATAAAAACCTGTGGATAGTTGCCAACTGTCTACTATTACAACTGCAGTCGGTAATTAAAAAAAGAAAATGCTAGCTACCACAAATGTTTAAGGCTGTTTCCTCATCCAACTAGAAATCATGAAATGGTAGACTTTTAAAAAAGTACTTGACTAAAGTAAAGAATGAAGCAAGTGGGAAGAAAAAGGATAAAATCGTCAGCATTAGGGCATGCACATGCTTTCGTGTGAAACAGCCTTTATATTTCTAATGATGTGTTATTAAAAAAAAAAAAAACAACCCAAAAAGCCACACAAGTTTTCAAAAGCTATGGCAATCCTCTACAATTTCTCTGAGAAGGACTGTGACCATGGCTTCACAGAGAATACAACTCCATCACAGGAACAAACTCCAGAATATACAGTCTAATTTAACCTCACTCATAGATGAGAAATATTTACTTGTCCAATTCCCAGTTCTCAATACTTGAGCAGCATCAGGTAGCTTATGCAAATAGATTTAATCATCTTTTATAGCAGACTAAAAGGGAAGGAAATTTAAGGGACAATAAAAACAGACTTTAAGACCGCACTATTAGTTTTACTAGAGAACGGACTTTGATTTCCATTACAGTTCTCTGAGTTTACTGCAAAACCTTTGAGTTCTAGGCTTCATCAAAAACACATCCTGATATTTCCATTGCTAATACTGAATACTGAAATCTTTACTGAGAACTTTAGTAATTTTTCAGATTGTGAAGACTATAGGAGAACTCTGGTAGATAGAGACTTTGACTGGGAACCAGTGGTTGCACTGTGGGCTCTCCCACAGGCTTCCTCAGCTCCCCACGGAGAAGAAGGGGACAGCAGCCTGTTTTTCTCTCAGGGCTGAAAGCTCACCATCTAGTTACTGAGATTTATCAAGCTATTGTCTGTCAGCTCAAGCCACTGCATATGTGTTTATAGCCAACTGTGAGCAGGAGGTTTCACTAAGGTTTAAACTAGCCTACTATATCTTCCTTTAGCCATGAAAGCAGATTAGCTACTGTGTCTTGCTACTTATTTCCAGATGACAAGAAGAGTACATGCAGTAACCATGTCTCAGATGAGGGTTTCTCAGATGAGGGAGAAGCTAGCTTAATCATTTGTCAATTTATGAACATACCCTTATTGTATGTATACACGGCCTCAAATAGCAGATTCTTCTCACAATAGTTTGACCTTTCTGCCATTCTGCTCCATTACAAAATGAGAACTGCTGTCTCTCAGGGGGATTAGAGCTGACACTCACTAATACAGCTGCAATGATGAGTAGCATTGTTCCACCTAGGAATAATGAAAATTAAGTTGTATGTGCTATTTTCAACCTTCTTTCAGCTTCCTGCAACTAAACACATTAGCATTTTAAATTCTAATATTTTAACAGCTGCATAGGGACCTCCTTCCCACTGTGAAAATATCTTGGTGCTCTGGCAAGGAGTAAGTGCCAATATTTGCTAAGTTGCTATCCAGAATCCCCAGGAATTTCCCAGTTGGTACAAAAGGTACAGTTACAACAGTTCTGCATATTGTCTCCTCGGGGTTTGCAACCTTTCCCCATCCACTCAAAACGGTTCTACCACTCAGATATTATGCACGACTTGCAGGCACCAGACTAGTAACAAGTATTTCTTTGACTCCTAGTGCAAAAGGCAGAAAACTGGCATTGTGCAGTGTGATTTCATGACCTTCATTCCTCATCTAGACCCTGAGAATAAGTTCTGGATTCTTTTGTTGTTGATGATGATGCAAAACATTTGAAATGTATGAACTTAAGACTAGTTGAGGAGAAGATTTCATCTGACAGAGATTTAATGAAATACAGCACAGCTCTTTTAACAGTAAATACAGCTTATGCCACAGTAATCCTCTGAATTCAGTGAGCTTGAGATGAGTTTGGCTCTCCTGACATCTCAGCACCCACAGCTGCTGCAGTGCACCTGCCACATTCAATGAGCTGAGCTCGCCTGCATGAAGTGGCCATCCCCTCTGCACGAAGGGAGTGGGCACGAGATTCAAGATGTGAGATTAAGAGTCCATATTTAGGCTCCTAAAACTTACTAGAATCTCTACATGAACACATACATACAACTAGCCCAAGTTTCACATTTCTGAAAGTATTTCCTTCCAAATGTCAGTACTTCTGCATGGGGAAAAAAAAAAAACAAAACCAACCAACAACAACAATAACAAAACCCCCCTGAAAAATAAACAAGCAAACAAAACCTACCCAAAAAGGGGCAGCATGACTGCAGGGAGAATGAGGTGAAATAAAGACAGCAGAGCAAATGAGATCCACTTCTCACTGCAAAACTGCTGTTCTAACTTAAGAGTGCAGGAGCAGTTTTTAGTTGGCTACCCAAAAGAAGACATCTAGGGCTATTTTAGATGGTTCTTGGGCACCTGGCCACCAAGCTGCCCATCCAGAACAGCACGAGTCTCCATTAACTACAGTTCCATGTCAATGTACCCTCTGCAGATGCCTCAGATATCCCAGGACATCTAAAATGAATGCAATAGAGTCCTGCTCCAGCTGTCATGTCACAGCTATTTACTCATCTCCTAGTTCGCAGAATTATTCAGGTTGTTTTAACTCCTCTGCACAAATATCAATCTGTCTCAACATAAACTACTTCTGTGTGCCATCACTTTCTTCAAACAGATAGAATAACCTCCTTTTATAATTGCAGCAATCTGTCTCAACTCTGCAAGAGAAAAAATAACCAGCATCTTAGTGCACATCTCCTTCTGAAAAGCAGGCACACTGAGACAGGCTGATTTATAAAACAGAACTATTGTAGTAGGGGGTAAGAAAAGACAACATATTGTTTGCAAGACAATACAGCGAGATATGCTTTGTCTAAGTTAGTTATTCCCACTCAGCTTGTTCCCATGCTTTTTAAACAGTATTTCCACACATGTAAACTCTCTGAAAACCTAAAACAAAAAAATGTGAACAAATCCATCCAGGAAAAAATCCTAAGATTTTATTTGGTCCAATGCTGGTATGAATATAGTGAGACATTCAGAAGAAAATGAAGTCTGATTTAAGAAAAACAGTAAGTAAAGGAAGGAAGAGACTGAGAGCAACAGCTCTGATAGAGCAGGACTATGATTTCCTAATTGGCCAAAAACACATGAAAACAATAAAATGGAAAACTATTGTTAAATTAAGAAATGTATAGTGAAGTTATTACTCCACTGGGATCTGGCTTAGTATTAAATTCCACTGCAGCTCTAGATTACATTTCTGCTGCTTGAGAACAAGAAAGGCAGAATAAACTCAGACAACACTTTAAGCACATTGCAGTTTGCTCCAAGTCAAGTCTCTTGTCATGCTCAAAGGAGCAATGGACAGGCTGTCACTGCTCTCCAACAGCACTTTCCCCAGCTGATATAATAATTAAAAATAAATCCAACCATACCATGACAGTATTTACACAGTATTAGTTACTGGGAAAATTTCGGTGGCTATATTATCTCCTTTTAATATTATATTTTAAAATGCATGCTTTGACTTTTGTTGAATCCTGTCAAGAAGGAAAAAAAGCATAATTAAGATATTGCAGGAAACACCTACCTGCAGAACCATTCAGAACACAATGCTGGCAAACCAGTGCTACTAGAGATATATTTGAAGGCCATGAAAACATAGCTAGCTCCAAGTTTCCAAGTACTAAACTTAGACAAGGGCTACCTTTTTCTTCCTGTGTCCTCAAGGCATACTCTCTCCTCTGAACTTTCCTATGACATTCATTTTCTCCAGCCTTTGACTTCCTACCAATGCCTCAGATCCATCACCTACAAAGTAGGACTCCTAAAGCCTCGAGGGAGATTTAATGGTACTTACACAGCATTAAACAAGGCAGGTTTAAGAGAAAAAAACAACAACAAAAAAACCCACCATGGTTTGATCTGAGATTGAAGCAATGCTTATTTCATTACTGTCTGTCCTCCTCTGGTTCCTTAGCTGTTTCTTGGTCATGCTCTTTTCCTCCTCATCATCAAAAATGTCAAAGCAATTTTTTAGGAGGAGTCTAGAGATCATGTGAAAAACAGCATTTCTTCAAAACACAGAAAATATTTAGTTATATTTTACTAAGGCCTCCATGTTTCCTTCTCCTTAATTTTTATTCTGCATATTAAGAATAAACACACAGGAAGGTTTGAGTTAGTTTTCTTCATACAGTGTTTCTCTACAGAATTATTTACTTCAGGCATATTTCAGGGGTTCTCATTCATTAAAACTGAGCTATTTTCAAACAAACTAAAATAAACATAGAGAACTGTGGATAGCTAAAATTTAAACATCACTTTCAACACAAACAAACCCACTGATTATTAGCAGACCTAGCCCATTCATTTCTTGAGTTGTCTTATGTTTTCAAGCTAACAACATAACAACGCATAGCTTGTTATGCCTGAATTTTGCTCCCAGGTTGGTGTTCAGAAGAGTTTCCTTTTATGGTTTATTATCATTCATCTACTTCCCTCTTTCTATTACCTACTTTCTTTACTCTTTTATTCAGGTCTAGAGCTAATGAGATCAGGCTGACCTGGCTGCCCAAGGAGGCAGCAGATTTGCCCCCTCTCTTACATCCTTCCCCTGTAGAAACCTGACACAACACTGCAGGCACTCCACTGGGTCACTCACTGGCAGTCCTCTCCTGACTTCTCTCCTAGCGTGCAACAACAGGCACTTTTGTGGCTCTATAGATCAAGAAGACACATGTAAGAAACTTTCATATCATATGGATCTACCCATCATCTTTCAAATTAGAAATTTCCACATCCAGTAATAGATTTTAATGTAAATAATAGACTCACAGTTATACTATTCATGTCTTTAAGATAGAAATATGGATGAATAAGAAAGGACAACTACACAGATAGATGGTTTCCATCACTATACATTTTCCATACATCGAAAATTATGGATGGGTGTATATTCTTCATGCAACATTACTCCTCTTCCTTACCTAAAGATAGCAATCACCAGAAACAGCAAGGACTTGGGTAATAGAAAAAAAGAATAAATTTTCAGAAGGGCACCAAGCTGGGAAGAACTGCCACCACCCTGAAAAGCATAATTAAATCCTGACAAATTGGAAATACACTTAAAAAAAAAAAAAAAAAAAAAAAAAGCTGCTGTTCTAGTTAACCACAGAGGACAGGGACAGGGGACTCTAAGCACGAAAATAAACTGCAATTAGGAACAGACTTTCTTACATATTTTCTTAAGGACAATAAACAACTGACTTGATAGTACAAAAGGACCCGTGAATTTCAATAGTTTCACCGTCAACTAGTCAGATATGTCAGCTGTCCCAGGCTGCTGTAGAAAGGGACCCACACTGGAGCACTGCTCCTGAAGGATCAGAGCTTGTGGAAGGGACACACACTGGACCAGTTTGTGGAGAACTGTAGCCTGTGGGAAGAACTCATGCTGTCAAAGTTCATGGAGGACTGTCTCCCGTGGGAGGGACCTCGTGCTAGAGCAGGGGAAGAGTGTGAGGAGTCCTCCTTCTGAGGAGGAAGGAGCAGCAGATATGGAATGTAATGAACTGACCACAGCCCCCATTCTCAGTCCCCCTGTGCCACCTGGGGGTGGGAGGGGAAGTAGAGAAAACAGGAAGCGAAGTTGAGCCCAGGAAGAAGAGAGCAGTGGGGGAAGGTGTTTTTAAGATTTGGGTTTATTTCTCGTCATCCTACTCTGTTTCGATTGGTAATAAATTAAACTAAATTTCCCCAAGTTGAGTCTGTTTTGCCCATGATGGTAATCGGTGAATGAGCTCTCCCTGTCCTCATCTTGATGCAGGAGCCTTTCTTTATATTTTCTCTCCCCTGTTCAGCTGAGGAAGGGAGTGGTAGAGCAGCTTTGGTGGGCACCTGGCATCCAGTCAGGGTCAACCCACCACACAGGTAAATTGTCACAGTTGGTCGGGTGTGATCAGCATTAGTAAGTATCTGGTACAGTACATTAACTCCTTGGGGACTCAGAAGAGGACTTTTTTTTGGTACTCCCTACCAAATAAACATGGGCACCTCAGGGGCCAGGTTCTGACTTCCACCTTAAAGATTTGAAAAGCTTCAATGTTAAAAAGTGTCAGATGGGGAGCAGCCCTTAGAAAAGCCTTGTTTTGTAAAAATTGTATCTGTTTCAAAACTGCAACTCTGCATTGTTGTATCAGTCTCTCTGCTGGCTGGCAGAAAGTATGACTACTGTATGTCCATAGATCAAGAGAGGTGTTAACCACTGGATGCACACAACATGACAGCAATAACAAAACCCAGAAGAATATGGGGGGAACTCAAAACCAGTAACAATCAAGACAGTTTAGTCTAAAAATAAACTAATGAAGAGATGGAATATGAAAACACTCTCAATTTATAAAAAAAACTGCTGCCAAGACTAAGAAAGTAATGTTTGCTAGATATTATTAGCAAATGATAGATCCAACATCTAAGAATGATTAATATGAGGCAAGATTACTTGAAAGTTTTCTCTGCAAGCCAAACAGCGTGGTAGAGATGTCTGTGAATCAGTTTTGTTCCTCTCTGCCAGATACTCACTGAATGTTCAACAAAGCTTCAGAGCTTTCGGGGTTTGTTTTCTAAATTATTTTTGGGATACTGTTTCCTGACTAGGAAAGCTCTTGCACAACAGCACTGACGCTGCAAGAACAATGTAAGAACTTCACACATTGACTTTCAGAAATGTCCGGTTAAAACTACCAAAAATCCAGTAATTGCTTTTCCACCATTCAGTAGAAGTTGCATTTTATTTCCTCGTCAAAATGCCACAATATCTATAAAAGAGAGTAAAGAAAAAACATTCCTGTTTTTTCTTACCTCTTTGACAGATTTCTACTGTGATTCACATGTTATTTGTGCTGAAGACTTTCAAATGACATTTGAAGTCCAAAAACTTTATGATGGAAGGAAGATTATAAAATGGAATATTCAAAGGGTATTTATACAGTATTGCAGACATTAGAAAAAATCTTCTTTATGCAAGTTAGACAGCAGGATAAAGAGATCATCTTTTAAACAGACACTGTACTACATTTTTGTTAAATACTGTATTAATTGGTTGAGACTATCAGGGAAAAGAAAGTAATTTAAAACAAGAATTAATTTTTATATTTAAATAAACACTTCAAGAAGGATTTGCATAACTGTTGATTGTTTTCAGCAGGTTACGATAAGAAGATGTGGGTGGGGAATCATAGAATGAATGGTTGAAGTTGACAGGGATCTCCAGATATCCTCACACCCAAACCCCCTGCTCACAGTAGGCTTACCTAGAGCAGGTCACTCTGGGTTGTGTCCAGCTTTTGGGTATCTCCAAGAATGGTGAGTTCACAAACTCTCTGAGCTACCAGTGTCAAGTGTTCAGCCAGCCCAACAGTTTAAACAACAAGA
The DNA here is from genome assembly GCF_000691845.1 of Merops nubicus. NCBI lineage: Eukaryota > Metazoa > Chordata > Aves > Coraciiformes > Meropidae > Merops > Merops nubicus. Next base: position 7,531 of record NW_008631172.1, on the reverse strand, counting down.
AAAAGAGATTTCTTATGTCTGAATGGATTTTCCTACATTTTAATTTGTGCCTCTTTCCTCTTGCTCTGTCACTGAGCAGTCTGACTCCGCCTTCTTTACCCTTTCCTCAGATATTTATACACACAGATTACATCCTGCTGATCCCCTTTTCTCAGTGAATTTCCATTGAGAAGAAGATATAAATTCCTGCTTTCAAGAGGGATGTTAGGGAAATCAATTCAAGTCAATGCATGCGGCCAGGGCCAGCACTCGGCCTGTTCCATCTCTGCTAAAGAATCAATGGATGAGCGGCACGGTATTGTAAAAATCAAGCCCTTTTTAGTCCCAGAATATGAGAAATATATAACTGGCACAGACCTGTAGTTTGTTCAGGCTGGCATGCACAGTTACACATCACAAAATGTACAAGCTAGCTGTGAGCATGATGCACTGCACCAGTGCTGCAGAGGAGCACAAAGGGACACAGGAAATCCAGGAAGAACACTTCTGCTAATCTCAAACGCTAATCTTGGTGAAACTAGTGGCAAAATTCCCAATAACATCACTGGGGATGAAAACTTGCACTTAAGCCAGGCAGCTAGGAATAATGAACAACACTGAGGGAAAGTTCAGATGTTTTAAGAGTCTGAACTTCAGAATAATGCCCTACTGTTCTTACATCTCTGCTCCAAAGGAGTCAATATTGCTGAATCCACTGGAAAGTGGATGCTAACAATCTTCTTTCTCCTGTTTCTTTAATGTTGGGATGTTTATGGATTGCCCCTCCAAATAACCCATAGCCCACCTTCCCTTCTTCACTTTGCAAAAGACTTCTCACCTCTGTGAGCAGTATATCAGCCTCCTGGGAATGTCTGTGCCTGGAGAAGCAGGATTTCCTTTGGAAGAGGAATGAAGGCAGTGAATTTCAGTTTAATGTCTGCTAAGCCTGTCTAGGTACACATCCAGCCTGCTCCTTCAGGACAACGGATTTGACGATGGATAGGTTTCCCAAAGTTTAATAACAGTCCTGTTTCTAATATCCTAAATTACCTGGAGGCACTGAGATTGATAAACTGAATTTAGATTGTGATTATGAGACTCTCTCTCGATTTGCTAACATCTTTTGCCTGTGGTCAGGTTGTTAATTTTGATCATCCTTTCTCATAACTTAAAGCTACCCCAAAAACCCTGTCATTATACTTGGAGTCAGAAAACTGAGGAACACTCTGAAAATACTTTAATGATGTTATTTTAAAGCTATTACCAAAAAGAAAACAGATATTACAGGTTACCTGCTGCAGAGGTTTTAAACAGAAGCTCTTTGCTGCCCTCTGTAGATAAAAGCAAAACCTGAAAATTCAGGACACTGAAAATTGAATTGCATTTTTACATCCTGACATATTCATTAGAGAGCATGCAATATTATTTAATGTACTGAAAACAATGTAATCTCAAGCACTAGATCTCATTCTAACCTTCCAAAAAGACACATTTACCTAGGTCTGCTTGTTTAAGACTGATACTAAGGTCAGGCAGAAGAGCAACAAATCTCTGCATGCAATGGGCAGTGTAAGACGAGAATCCCATGAACAAACCCAAACTTCAGATCTATTCTTAGTTTTGTTCTAGTGCTCTCAGCATTTCAGTACTAAAACGTGTACTTTGGAAAAAGCAATGAGGAGTTTGCATGAAATAAAGGACAGTGGTGAGGTCTTCCAGAAATATTCCTCTCCGTACACATCCTTCTCCTTTTTACTTTAATCCTACTGCTGACAGCTACTTGCTTTATTGCCTTGGGCAAATAAAAAACTTACTATATCATTGGGATGTTGTGGAATTATTATTTATAAGGCACTTTGAAGCTGGGAAGTGCTAAGTATTACTATTATTACAGATGAAAGGCCTGTTGAAGCAAATATGCAAAAGTAGTCTTATCTTAAAACTTAACATAAAAGTCTGAAATCCTGTCGGAATAAGCACTTTACAGACAGCTTTTCATAGCAACTGTTCTAGTTTTTGTGAAAACTGCCAAGGAAACAGTCATTTTTCTACAACGCTAACTAGATGCAAGTAACTATTGAAGGGATCAAATGGTGACTTAAAGCACTTTTCCCTTCCTTTTTCCTAAATTACACACAGTTCTTGAACAGAAACAAAAATACCTTCCGTACTTCTAAGTATACCTGCCATAGCAAGTACTGTCATAGCAAGCACCAGTGAATAGTTAACTGCATCACAGAGAATGTACATGTAGAAAGACCAACCAAGTGGCCATCGAAGGTCTACGGCAACTTTCTGTCAGACTGTCTGCTAGACCAGATCTTCTGCAAGGTGAGAAGCAGTACTACACAAGGGACAGCTTGTGACTGATTTCTGTTCCCAACTCAGGTGCCATCATTCCTGGCAGCCTCGACTGCATTACCTCAGGACCTGTAATTCCACCTCCCACTGCTAATGCGAGACAGCGACAGCAAAGTATTTCTAGAGGTACTACACGGCGTGCAGCAGAACAACAGGGTGCACCTCTTTATGTCACCTGATAGAGGTGGAGGTGAGGATTTCATTCATAGCTTAGTTTCTTCTTCAGCTGAATGGTTGCTCAGTTTGAATAATTTGCAAATAGCTTTAGCTGGTTGTGCTGTAGATGAGAGTAACACTTTTCTTAATGGTCAGTTTTGACTTAATGTATGGGAGCACTGCCAGAACACAAACACAAATATCCTATAACAATACTAGAATTTCCCAAGTGAGAAAACCCAGAAATACTGAATGCCTGTTATCTGCACACAAAGTCCTCAAATATTTCCTTGATGTTTGCTAGGCAAAAAGAGAAGTTTTAATGTTTCTATTAATAGTTTCTTCAGTGCTCCTTTAAAAATCAAAGCAAGATAGCACCTGAAACTTAAACACTGTAACCTGGTGTTATAACAAAGAAGTTCAACAGGAAAAGTGACCAAAAACTCACTATAGTATTGAACATCTCAAGTTTTATTTTTTTGTAATTCTATTGCAGTAATAACAAAAATTCATTACAGCACCAAGATGCACAAAGATCTTTTATCTTTAAGGGGTGAATTAGGGAGAATAAGCACCTCTACAGAAAAAGCTTCCTACTGTGTTGCAACAGAGTGAATTTCCCACAAAGAAGATGTATTAATTGTTAATACGCAGCAACTATCACAATAAAATCCTACTTTCCTAGAAGTTCATCCCTGTCTTGAAAAAAATAGGCCATACACTTCATTATATACTGACTCAGTAGAGGATCTACAGTCTCGGAGGATATAAAGACTCAGGAAGTTAATTTTCCATTAACAAAATGTTCCAACATTGTCATAGGACTGAAAATTGTACTTGAAAATATAAAAAAAGGTGTTTCTGAAGCTGTATTTTTCAACAAGGTACAAAAGACTGTTTATGTTCTATAATGTAGATGAATTGTTGTTATAAAAGAGCCAATAAAATTATCCTTTTTGCCATAATAAAACCCTTCAACCTTACTCAAAGTCCATTTAGTTTATTTTTAATTCCACAGCAAAATATTTCAACCTCAAGAATTCTTTTTTCCCCCCTTTACACATCAAATATATTAATACAAAAAGCTTCATTTTCTCAAATCAGAGTTTTTCAACAGCTTCCGGTCAGATACAACAATAATATGAAGAATGCAAATGCAGCACAATAAAACCAGTTGAGAATTGCTTATAACAGAGTAAAAGCTGCTTCTGACAGACCTGCCCACCATTATTACCTTAACACAATACTTAAGCGGTGAGTAGCTGTTAACCTTCATTTATGTTAAAGACTTTAAAATACTCTCGTGCAAAGACTTTTAAAGAACAGTTAATTCAAGACGGCCACAACTCTGACGTGAATCAGCAGTTTGGTTTATCTGCTTTTGTCAAAACACTGCTTCCTGCATTCACAATCTTTTTGTTTTTTCACCAAGTCTGTAGAATAATATGTTCTTCAAGCAGAAAGTTATTTTTTAACAGAAGGGAATGTGGAAGAGAAGAACACGACTAGAAGAAAAGCTGAAGTAGAAAATGGAACATCATACCCAGTATTCTCCTCCTAGCCAGGGAAGATGATAACCAAATACGCAATTTTCCAGTGGCCTTTTATTAGTTGCAGATCTTGTATTTAATTCCACAAAGGAAATTCTTCTGGATTTCCACCTTTTACAAATCATTGCCAAGTCTTATCACCAGTAGTCAAAATTGTGATTCTCTTTGATTGTTACATGCAGTGTGAATCACACAATCTTAAAAATTACAGTTAAATTGATTCATCTACCTAAAATCAATAGTAGTTTGTGATATGTGAATTCCTTCCACAATAAGAGTAGTAACAGTGGTAGGAATACACAAGTAAACAAGACAGTAAAGGGCAGTTAGCTGTTCGCTTGCAATATGCAAACTCTTCCTATTTTTAGCATAGAATAAGACTAGGTGAGCATCTCAGCCTTGCTCCCATCTCTGCTGCCACTCAACAGGGACACAAGGATAGTAATTTCTTCACCTTTCTCTACACAGCTGCCTACATTTCCTGGTCTGGCAAGCCAAATATGGTTTATTTTGCCAATGACTGGTAAAAAGTTTTGTCCTTTTTTTTTTTCCTACTCATACTGTTTGATTCCACATATGTGAAGGAGGGAATGAATCCTGTGGTCAACAGACATAAGCAAGCATTCTCAGGTAGTCTAATTCATGTGACACTGGAACAGCCTGTAGCTTTAATGTCTCTTATTTAAGGTTTCAAATATTGCTAACATAGTGAAGTTTCAGTCATGGGAAACTTTATAATATCAAGCATGCCATTGGGCTAAATATTATCAATCAACTACTTCACTTGCACAGATTCAGTCTGGTGACACTGACAAAAGAATCTGAATTTGGACATGCTCTTATGGAGTCAGCTGGATGTTCTTCTGACAACAGCACTTTGAGTGACAATTAACTGCATTCGGTATGTGCCACGCACTGTTCCCCCGTCATCACTTAATTACCCCGGACCAGATGAAGAAGAAAGAAGGAGAAAGTGTCCAAATGTAGGGCATGTGCATTCTGAACGTGATGAGAACAAATGGCTATTAAATCTATTTCTGGAACAATAGCGTTTTTTCAAGAAAACATCAGATTCTTGTAGCATTCTGCATAGCACCAGGAAAATTGTCCCTATAGCCACAAAGTATACACAGAGCACTGAAACTTCTCATAGAGCTTGTGTACCCTTAGTGCAATGAGTAATGCTGTGGCAGGAAACCTCTGTGATTACAAGTCCACCTGAAGAAGTAATCATGGAGTTACCCATCTCTTGCCACAAAGGTGCTAACATTTGTTTAGTCCTTCATTTAATGATGAGGGTAATCTTGAGAAAGGATGACTTGTATTACCTGACACCTGGACTTCTCTTTGGTTTCTGAAGGACAGGATTTCTAAATTCTCATGCAAATCTACTGCAAAATTCAACGGACTTTTCCTCAGAGTGTTTAACTTTGAACCGTGTTGCTCCTGGCAGTGGTACAGGAAAACACGAAGAGCTTTCTGCCCCCTCTCACCAGCGGGCTCATTACTCACTGCACACAGCACAGCACTCAGTCCTCTTTACAAACCGAATCTCAAGTAGAGCAGTTACACAATCCCTCTATTATAAATATTTTAAGAGGATAAATTTACACATTAAATGTGTAAAAGATACCTTATAAAAGACATTTTCCTTAGGAAACATTATTGCTGGCATTGAGGCATGGTAGCCGTAGTGCTAATTAACACAACTCACTAACTGCTGTCTACAAGACTAAACTATCAAACACTCCTGCCAAAGACTTAACAGAGACTCCATGCACCATAGTTTTTATAAACTTCTGGAATACCACTGAACAAGAACGTAAACTTGAAGGAAAACTACAATAAGTACCTTCTGAAATTATCTTAACATCATGCTGTTGTACGATGCCTAATCCTCATCATCTTTCCACAATAAAACCCACTCTAAGATATGGATAGAGCCTTTTGTAAAAGGTATCTCCCCACCTGCAAACTGACCTATACCAGTTTATCTGACGCTTTTCAGAACTGGGTTTCATCTTATTTTGAAACCAACACAAGAGTACTTACATCATCATTGTGAAACTGTATACGCACAGAGACACACAGAGAAATATAATTTGTAAAATTCTTGTCGGGATCATACAAACCAGTCTGAGTTGAAAACACAAAAATGAAAGCCTTTCATTTCCTATTAATTTCAATCCTTTTCAAGGCTGATTATTTAAACAATAAAAGGAAACAGAAGAGTGGGCTTCCTTGCTTTAATTTTATAACATTTCTAGGTGAAAATACTCAATTTCTCTTGCAATCTTTTAAAACACTTTTTTGTTTTTAGAAAATACTAATAATTATACTAACATAAAGCTCCTTCTGGGAAAAAAAAAACAAACCAAAACAAAACTAAAACACCTCAGAAAATACAGTATTTAGGTCTGTAGCATATGCCTAGAAAAGCCACAGAATACATTATGAGGTAAGACCAAACAGGACACTTTGACACTCTTCATCACAATTATAAATTATGGTTAACTGCACCTGTACTGATGTGGTGAATAAAGATTACTAGGCACTAATACAAAGTTTAACAGACCACTTGAAATACCTGGAAATTTCACTCATTGGATACCAGTTAGTCAAGGATGCAGCCCATGACAGATCAGATTTAAATCTCCCATGGCACTTCTCCATCCCCTCTAATACAGTCACACCAGACTGCTGGTGGAGGATGTTATACTACAGTCTCTGCTGATTCTTATTTCAAACTTATTTCCAGGAAGCTCCAGAAAGGCAGACACTAGTGTCTGCAGTGATTGCTGGAGGTGTAGGCACCACCCTTCAGCAGGGAGCAGGTTTCTCCAAGCAGAGGCCGCCGACCTGCATGGAGTCAGTACTGCTCACAGTTTCACTGGGATCCAGACTGACGTGAGGATCACAAGTTGTGAGTCTTGCGTTGTTCAGAGCTGCCCTTACTCTTCCTGCCTCACTCCACTTGCTGTATGGATGTTTCGTTTGCCTGACCCTTGGTTCTAACTCGCCTCACCTTCAGCACATCTGTCTGATCCCTGCTACCTCATCATCCTGGGGATGTACATGCCCAAAGCCTAAACCTTAGGCTTGACTGCAAACAGGCCAATATGTTTGGTTTGTTTGGGACAGAGTTCATTTTCTTCATAGTAGCTGGTATGGGGCTGTGTTTTGAACTTGTGCTGCAAACAGTGTCGGTAATTCAGGGATGTTTTAGCCATTGCTAAACAGTGCCTGCACAGAACCAAGGACTTTTCTGCTGCTCACACCACTTCACCAGCTAGTAGGCTGGGAGTGCACAAAAAAATTGGGAGGGCACACAGCTAGGACAGGTGTCCTGAACAGATCAGAGGGACATTCCATCCCTTAAGATGTCATACTCAGCATATAAAGATCCTTCCAGTATCTTAAGGGGGCTTACAAGAAAGCTGGGGCGGGACTTTTCAGGCTATGGGGTAATGACAGGACTAGGGGGA
>NW_008631171.1:0-2658 GCF_000691845.1 Merops nubicus | reverse complement strand
TTTCCGTGGTGGTCAGATGAAACGCAGGACGAATTCCTTACGCCGTTAAAGCGGGAGCTGCGGGCTTGCCGAGTTCCCGCAGCCTGGCGTTCCCGGAGCTCGGAATAAACCTTTTCATTAAGCGGGAGCAAGCTGGCTCCCCTTCCTGCAGCTCCTGATTGATCCGAGCTCCCTCGCGGAAACCAGCGGGAGTTTTGCCTGATTAAGCGCTGTGCCGTCCTGAGGGTGGTTACACAACGGGCTGGGAGGTGCAGCCCGGCTCCGTTAGGGAACTTCGCACCTGGGGCTTGTTTTCTCTAGCCCAGGTGAAGGACTTCCAAGTCCGGTTAGTTTTGCTGTTCTGCTTTAAGGAGTCAGCCTTCTCCACTTGGCATGTCCGAGGGACTGGGGACTGTTCTACCTGCCTTAAAGAAGAGTCAGCTTGTTGGCGAAGCAGAGAAACGGGAAAACCCGTTGGAGAATGTGACTGAGTGTAGAAATGCTCCGTTTATTTGATGGCAGTGCCAGGTAAAGTCAGCTGCTTTCGTCCTGAGCTCGTTGTATCCGTTTGCTGCGTGTGTTGCAGCTGAGGCTCAGAAGCCCTAGTGAAGGAGCAGCAACCCAGCTGTGAGAGGAGGTGTACAGGCAGGCGAGGAGTCCTCGCCTCTCCACTGACGAGCGTGCTTTCTGCTGGGGGGATGCAGAAATGTTGCAGAAAACAGAGCGTTCCTCCCAGAAAAGCTTGCAGGCTGCAATTTCCACACACATGAGCTGACTATTCAGTTATTGCTGTTCTGTTTTTCCCGTGTTCCTAAAATACCTGACAGTAAGCAGATTACAGGTTCTGGTCAGTTGTTTGTGGAACTTTTCTTGTTGCTGGAATTGTAGATGTTGCTCTCAGATTACTACTTTTTTTTAAGGCGTGAACGTAAGTAAAATAAAATGCAAACTTCCTTGCATTTCAACTAGCAGCAGTATAGGACCAGACCTGGGGAGGCTGGAACAAAGAAAACCCAGTGCTTTTTCTCTGTGCTGTAAGTGCTTCCAGATGAAAACACTCCTTTGGGGTGATATTTCCCTAGTTCATTCTTGGGTCCTTGGAATTTCAGGTAGCAAAAGTCTGCTCAGACTGGCTCTTTGAGTGAGGAAGAGGCACTGCACTGTGATCCGTGGAGTTACTGGGACGTTTCGGATGGCATTAAAATAGTTCTTTGTGGGGCAGTGTATGAGCGATGCCTGGGGCAGTCAGACAGGGGTGTCGGCATGGCTGAGCTCCCAGCCTCACCATAGGCTTGGACACCTCGTATCCTTACGGGTGAGCCTGTGGAGAAACTCGAGCGTGTGCTGAGCAGCGTTCCTGGGCTGGCACGATGGAGCACACGTTGCGTAGCGCTGAAGTTACAAGTGTTGAGGAAAGCTGCTGTTAACATTCGCAGGGCTGTGCGTGTTGTTCATGGGCGTGTGAAGAGCACTATCAGCATGTGTAGCCGGGCTGTCGTGCCAGACTGTCCCATCTCCTCATCTCTGGGGAGAGACTTTTCTAAAGTGGGGTGCTTAAATGTACCCCAGTTTAAAATACTGAAGTGAAGTGAATTGTGGTAAACTAATGGTACTCCTAAGATGGGTTGTTCTTATCTCAGACAGAAAAAACTGTCTTCTGAGCAGCATGCCAAAGCTTGGAGCTCTGCACAGCTGATGGAGCGTGTGTGTGGTCAGTGCTGTTTTAGAGGAGACGCTGTCCCTGACCTGTCACACTCCTGATCCGTCTTCTGGGGTAGGGTAGGAAAGTACCACGGGTATGGGCACACCAAGTGCTGTGCCGAGTCACTGGGGGAGTTGGAAAGAACGAGGAGCTGAACCCACATGGAAAAAGGTCTCACAATCCTGCCTGAATTGTCTGCCTTGGGTTGCTGGGATTATGCTGTGAAATAAAGATATTCCCAGGCGTTGCATACAGCGGTTGGCTGCCTGCACTCAAAGCTGGAGCAGTAGGTGCTGGTACCTTGCTGTGCGGTTACAGCTTCCAGCTCCCAGGTTCGCTGCTGCGGTGCTGTGTCGTCGGCCCGTGGACTCGGTGCGGAGGCAGCGCTGGTTCCCTGGCCGTCGGAGCGGGACTCTGAGCGGGAGGTACCCCCGGTCAGCGCTGCGCTTCCCAGGGCAGCCGCTAGCCAGCAGCGCCTCGGGTGAGCACCCACACGGGTTCGGCACCCCCCGCAGTGTGCGTTGTCAGCAAGGTGACCTCGGGCCAGCAGGACGCTGACGCGAGGAGGGAGAACACGCACCTAACAGGGAGCTGTGCTGAGGTTGCCCTGAAAACGGTAACTGTGGGGTTTAAGTGTTTGTGACTCAAACTTTGAGTCCAGTTCTGCTCTTAAAAACTGCAGTGTGCAACTTTGAAGGGCGTCTGTATAGTTTTAGTGCTTTACAAGATGCCTGGCAGCACAACCTCCGCGCTGTGCTGGGGAGCGCCGCTCGGCTCCTCCTGGGGCTGGAGTGCCCTTCCCGCTTCGGCTGGGTCTGTTCCCTGGACGTTCGGGGCTGAGTAGCTGAGGACCCTCACGTTGCCTCCCACCCATCACCCGACGGCTGGCACCGCAAATTAACAGAAAGCAGCTCCGTTAATTTGCTCCCGCTTGCCCTTTAGCGCCGCGAACGCCGCGAGCAGTGAGGTGGCTTTCC
>NW_008631170.1:0-523 GCF_000691845.1 Merops nubicus | reverse complement strand
CCCTGGCACCACCCATGGGTTCTCCTTTGTCCCCACACCACCCATGGGAGCTCCTCTGCCCCCACATCACCCACAGATTCTCCTCTCTCCTGGCACCACCCATGGGTTCTCCTCTCCCCTGGCACCACCCATGGGTGCTCCTCTGCCCCCACATCACCCACAGCTTCTCCTCTCCTCCCATGGGTGCTCCTATCCTCCTCCATGGTTCCTCTGCTCTGACACCCCCCATGGGTGCTCCTCTCCCCTGGCACCACCCATGGGTGCTCCTCTCCCCCGGCACCACCCATGGGTGCTCCTCTCCTCCTCCATGGTTCCTCCTCTCCCCTGGCACTCCCCATGGGTGCTCCTCACCCCTGGCACCCCCCGTGGGTGCTGACGGGTGCCCCCCCGGGGTGCAGGGGGGGGTTCCCACCCTTTGCTGGTGCCCTACGACACCCTGACGGCCAAGGAGAAGGCCCGAGACCGCGAGAAGGCCCAAGAGCTCCTCAAGTTCCTGCAGCTCAACGGCTACGCCGTCACCCGG
>NW_008631169.1:512-893 GCF_000691845.1 Merops nubicus | reverse complement strand
GGCCGCCATGTCCAGGTTGGTGATGAGATCCACCACCCGCACCGCGCGGGTGACGAAGGTGATCTGGTCCTGCTCGTCCCCCAGGAACTTGATCACCTTCCAGGAGACGACAGAAAGGAGGTGACCAGCTGCCCCCCGAGTCTTTCAGGGGGGGTTTCCCAGGGGTTTCGGGGGGGGCTCTCACCTTGAGCAGAGCCTCCATCATGCCACAGGACACCAGGGCCTCCCCGCCCGCGTCGTAGCTGGCCAGGTGGTAGAGGAAAGAGAAGAGCGCCGTGGCGAACTGGTGAGGGTAGGGCTCCATGGAAGGATCTAGAAAAACCCCCAAAAACACCATCAGGGAAGGGGCTGAAGTTTGGGGGACCCCACGGGGGGGGAAAG